>NC_142515.1:6639722-6796111 GCF_057876585.1 Rhinolophus sinicus | reverse complement strand
GAGCAGAGGACAAAGAGACAAGAGTGGGGTTTTGAGTCATTTTACCTCAGATTCAATCCCAGGTCGCCCTTCACCAGCAGGAGTGACCTTGGGTAGCAGATCTCAGTTTTCTCATCAGCAAAATGAGGTGCTAGTCGTTCCCTTGAGGGCTGTGGAGAGGATGAATTGGAAAGCCACGGAATCTGGGAGGGGCTAATTAAGGTTACTTTCTGCTCTTCCCTGGCAGAGCCTAGGTCAGAACTAGGAGCCAGCTCTGTGCGGGTTGGAACGTGGTGTTCTTGCCCTAAATGCTGGGCATAGAGGGGCAGGTCAAGCAATATCATTGGCAGTGGTGACAGCCACCAGTGAGGGACAGCAGCTCCACAGCCTGAGGGTCATGCCCCGAGAGTAAGGTGCACTCCTTGATTCATTCAGCTGCTGTTTAGTGAGCACTTTTTATGTGCCAATGAAAATGTGGCAGCTCAGGAAATGCAGTGGTGAGCAAGACAGATGCTGTTCTGCCTCATGCAATTTACAGGCTGAGGCTGTGTTTGCAAAACAAATGTCTGTCACGTAAAGGAAAGTGTTGATTTATGTTATTCTTATTATGATGCCATTTAAATATATTCAAATTTAAAACGATGCATGTTGTAGGTATCTTTTACACAACTGAGCAATAAAGCAAATTTGCAAATAAAATATAAGTGAAAATATAAGACCAGTAACATTTAAATTATCACAGGTTGATGTGACAGATGATGCTGTTTTGCTGAAACTGAGTGTCTAATTTGAGATTTAAAAATAGAAAGATGTTGCTTCATGTCTAGCTCTATATCTAAATTTGTTTACTTTAATAAAATGCATGTGCCCACAGAATGGTAGAAAATGTTTGTAAATCATGTGTCTGATAAGGCATTTGTATCCAGGCTATGTAAAGAACTCTTGTAACTCAATAATGAGAAGTCAAATGACCCAGTTAAAAAAGGCACAGTGTGAATTGACATTTCTCCAAGGAAGGTGTACAAATGGCCAACAAGCACATCACAAGATACCAACAGGATTAGGCTTCAGGGAAATGCAAACCCAAAGCACGAGATTCTACTTCGCACGCACCAGGTTGGTTAGTAGCAGAAAGTCAGACAATAACAAGTGTTGGCAAAAAGGTGGAGAAATTAGAATCCTCCTACATTGCTGGTGGGAATTTTAAACGGTGTGGCCACTTTGGAAAACAGTTTGGTGGATCCTAAAAATGTTTAAAAATGGAATTATCTCAGGACCCAGCAACTCTTAGGTGTGTAACCAAGAAAATTGAAAGCGTGTATTCATACAAAAAAATTGTACACAAATGTTTATAGTATCATTCTTCATAATGGCCCCAAAGCGGAAACGTGCAGATGTCCATCAACTGAGGATAAACAGAACGTGTTTATCCATGAGATGGTACATCCGTGCAATGGAATATTATTTGGTAATAAAAAGGAGCGTCCTTGAGAACATTACGTTGAGTGAAAGAATTAGTCACCAAAGACCACATATTGTAGGATTTCATTTATAAGAAATGTCCAGAATATGCAAATCCATAGAGACAGTAGATTAACGATGGCCTAGGCTGGGGGGTCTTGGGGGTGGAGTGGGGGATGGGAGTAGCCATTAATGAGTGCAGGGTTTCTTAACTGTGTTGGCAGGAAATCAAAACACAGGGGCAGTGTTGGGGGCGCAGGGTCCAAAAGCTTCTAAAATTAGATGTGATGAGTGTACAGCCCTGGATATACCAAAAATACCAACAACAAAAAAATTAAACTATACACTTCAAATTGGTGAATTGTCTGGTATGTTAATTATATCTCAATAAAACTGTTAAAAAAGGAAAAGAAAACACAAGCCCAGACTACCTAAAACAATAAAGGTGTTGTATCCAGGGTCATTAGTCACAACTGTGGCGCTGTTTTCTAGGGCTGGAGATTGAGACGACTCCTGGATGGTGGTGGCTGCGTGCCAGGATCCTGGGGTGGCCCACGCCAGGGGCCTCCACACATGGGAATGTCTTCTCCTCAGTCGCGTCAGCCCAGAGCCAGGGGCTGGAACACTACGACCCACTCACCAGCATAGAAAACTCTCCCCACTGCCCTCTGCCTCCACTTGCCAAGCCCCAATCTAAACGCACCCTTGACTTTCCCGTCCCAAAGCATCCACATTCAGCACCTGCCTTTTGAAGACAAAACACATGCTCTCATGTGTGCTTGATATGAAAGAACATTCTGGGTCCCCGGGTCCTTGTCCAAGGAGGATTTGCACTTAGTGAAGAGGATTTGAGTTTAGACTGAAAGGTCCCTGGGCCAAGGCCTCGGCCACACAAAGTGGACAGCACGCCCACACCACCCCATCATTTAGGCTGCTTAGGACAGGGAGCCATTGCTCAGCCCTTGTTTATCCAGAAAGTGAATCAGTAATCTAGCATTCAGCTAACTGATGCTGTTTTTCTCCCTTTCACCACCAGGAACCAAAGAAGGTGTGGAAAGCAGCAGTTCTGAGGCCTTGGCTGTAGGCCAGCCCCTCTGGATAAGTCTGCTGCTGGGCCCTGGGCTACACTTTCCAAAGGCTCTTTGTGTCTGTGGTTTTCTTTTTACCTAAAAATGGCTGGAAATCTGTGTGGAATAACAAAAAGGCTCAGGGGCTGCCTCCCAAGTCTGTTAGTGGAGAGTTAATAGAAACAGAAAGGATGGGTGACATGTTCACATTAATTTAAACTCTCCTCTTCAAATACTTCTGGCCTTTAAAGCCAGGCTCCCTCCCACCTGTAGCACCTCACTCTGGCCTGTCACCCTCCAAATACTTATTTCATTGTTCAGGGCCTTGGACCAACCCCCAATTCTATCTCCCCACAAGCACACATACCCATTTTCTCCCATTGCAGCTTTGCTTAATTTCATTGACTCCCTTCCAAACCTCAGGCTCTGTAACCCCTTGATCTGTGTTTCTTTAATCAAGTCTGAGATAATTGTGCTTATGTATGTGCCTGACAAACACACACACACACACACACACACACACACACACACACACACACAATTTCTAGGATGGCCATCCAATAACCAATTTCTACCCTAGAATTTCAGTGTCATCGTGTATGTTCAAACCAACAGCAAAGGATATGACTGTGCCCTGTAGAGAAGGTTCTGTGGGCAACAAAAAGGTGGGGCATCACATGGCGCCCGTTTGTGATGGGGTTTAACTGAGAAGAACTGGACTCTTTCCAGCCCTGGTGTGGGAGGGTATTGCTAGTCAACCAGCCTGAGGATTCTTCTCTACAGGAGGCATCAACCTGCAACTGCAGCAATCGACAAACCATGAAAAAAGGTGTTGTTTCAAAGCCCGGCAATAATTAGATCAGGCGCCCATTTCATTAAGAGTTAACTAGTTCCCCAACACTACCGACCTTCGATGTCATAAGGCAGCTTTGTAGTTATCAAGGGACATGCCCATGACAGGTGGCATTTGTGGCTTGTTCATGGGAAGTCTCAATTCCAGAGGTACAAAATGTTGTGGACACTTGCTATAGATGCACAGAGCGGAGGGACCTAGCATGCCCACTGGAGTCACATTCTGCCACTTACTCGCTATGTGACCCCAGGCAAGTCACCGAACCTCGTCTTCATCCATGGAATGAATATGCCCAATAATGAGAGCACGACAACACATAATGGGCTGCTCATTGACAATAAATGACCAGGGTCACTGCCTCCCTTCTCTCACCTCTACCCCCGGCCACTAGAGACGCACTCTCCCTCATCTCCTTCTGTTCATGTCTAATTTATCTTTCTGCCTTATGGCAATGTAATAAGAATCCTTGCTTGGGCATTTGCATACACATTCCCTCATTGGATCCACCTCCAAACTGGGGGCATGTGGTTTATTATGTCTGTATAACTGATAAGGAAACTGAGACTCATTAGGTCACTTGGCAGAGGTCACAGAGCTGGGTCCCATGGCCCAGGCTCACAGATCCCAAGTCAGGGTCCCGTGCCCTCTGCGGCCCTCTGCTGGACGTGGCGTGTGGGCAGCTACCTCCACCCTCCACACTCCACCCCTCCATTAACCCTGTGGCCCCTACCTCAGTGTTGAAAAGTCCACCATCTTCCTGCAGAATTTACACTTCCCAGGGTTGTGGCTTTTTTTCTTTTTTTTTTTAACAGAGCTGACATCAATGTACCTTGTAAAAAAAAAAAAAAAGAAAAAAAAAGAAAGGACACATGAGTACGTACCATTAGGCATGCAAGTTTCCTCATCAATGCCTAACCAAGTACCTCCCCCAATCTAGGCAGCCTTCTAAAACCAGGCTTCCTGGTTTTAGAACGTCCTTCCAGCCCTTTTGCTAAGAATTTACCTACATATGGATTTGTGTCTGTATTTTAATGTGAATGTTGCCATAGAGTATATGTTACTCTGAGACTCAATCTCAACACTACGTCTGAGGAGACTTCTAAACCAGCTGCCTCATTTTAAAGTCTTTAGAGTGATCCATTTATGGCTATTTTAGAAGTGGGACATTTAGATTGGTTCCATTTTTGTATTTTGAATACAAAATATCTCAGGATAGTCATGGAATCACAGAAATCGGCCACTTTAGTTGATTTTATTTCTGCTGCCACAGTAGCCACAGGATCAGAGTTTCCATCAATGGAAGGAGAAGAGAGAAAGGAAGGTCAAGATGGGGTCAGAGGTGCTCTGAAGGGCCACAGCTGAAGATGTCTTCAGACACTGGCACCTCAGGGGTTTGGGGGGACATGACACATGGGATATTTGTGATGGGCTGGGTGGTGGTGGTGGTGGTGCTGGGTCCCGCTGGGGAGGGAGGGGCACAGGGAGATGTAACAAGGCTGTAGTCCCATGAAGAGCATGTCTCTGTTGCCCGGGTACTGAAAGGACCAGCACCCTGGAGCATATTATACCTGAAAAGACCAGGGAGAGCAGACCTTCTGACTTCACTGGCCCATCCACTGATGGAACCATCCGAGGGCCTGCTTCCCGGGTGCTTGATGTGCCAGCATCCTCAGCTGATGTGTTTAACATTATTCCTGAGACATAGTTATTAGTATCCCCACTGTACAACTGAAGAATGGGAATTGGAACTTAAAGAGATGAGCAACACAGGCCTAGGGGGTCTCAACCCAGCCCCCCATCTCCTGACATGGCCACTGGATCTTTAGCATATACAAAAGGTGTAGACAAAACCAGAGGCGCCATCCATAGTTCTCTTCCCCTCTCCTGGGATCCAGCTTCCTCTCTCCTTCTCTGCCACTTTCTATGCCAAGCTTCTTCAGAACAGACCTGTGAGTAATTGTTCCCAGGAACACACAGTCCCCAGGAAAAGACCCACTGCCCTCACGGAAGGGTCTGTGCAGCTTGAGCAGATTGAGTACTTGGGACTGGGGTATTTTTGATTTGGAGGCAGGTGGCTGAGCAGGGTAATCCCTCAAATTAGAGAGACGTGGAAAATGTGTACTTCAGACTCTTGAGGAAGACTTCCTGCCGAGGCTTCTCCATGTCTGTGTCCCTCCGCTGGCAGCCCAGCTTGGCACCTCACCAGGGAACTGGCAGTGAACTTCAGGGCAGCAAACGCCCATCCTTCACAAACGGTTCAAATGTTAGAGTGAGCAAGGATCCCTCTGGATTCCAGAAGGGGAACCCATATAGGAAGGAACCAGAGGACACAGAGACAGGCTGTCACATCTCAGAGGGGAAGGCCCCAAGTCCAAAGGTAAGGGATGAAATCAGAGAATAAAATGACTGTATTATCAAGAAACAATAATCAAGATTAAAGGGGGACAAATGGTTACAGGAAACCCAGGGAAGGGGGAATAAGTGACAGGCATGAAGAGGAAGCAGCTAGAGAAATCCAGCTGATGGGTTTCTCTGCAAGGAGCCTGGCCAGGTCTCCTCAACAAGTCTGTGCCACTTAATTGGGACTTTGCTGAGTTAACAGGGACCTAGGGACACAGAGATATGCTCTGAGTGGTCCTGCATCGAATGCTGCTCTAGAGGACACTGCTGGGTCAATCAAGGAAATTAGAACATGGTCTGGGTGTTAGATGGCTTAAAAGTGTTCCAAAACTAACAGCAAAGTGGAGACTGTTTACCAAAGAAAAATCTGATTATAAAACATTATGCCCTAAATGAGCTCATCTGGGTGAAGTGAAAAAGAAAGGCTATGTACTGAGGTGTTAATGGTGAAAAGCTCTGAGTGATAGGAATGTGATAACTTTAATTTTTCCTTTTGTTTGATTGTGGTTTCCATTTCCCACAATGCACATGCAGGGAAACTGGTCTGGTCTGTTCAAAAAGTCTGTGTCACTTTGCTGAGTTGACAGGGACCTAGGGACATAACAGTGTGCTCTGAGTGGTCCTGCCGAGCTTCTGAAACAGTGAAATATTATTTAAAAGCCAAAAACAATGTGGGCAATATTGCTAAATAAGCACGGCAGACAAAGGGTTAATGGCCCCAAGGAAAGTGTTTCTCTACACAAATAAGGAAACACCGAGACAGCAGGGTAACAGGCACAAGCAAATTGAGAAACCCACCAACAAGGAAATGTAAATGACTTGTGCGTTTGACAATGTTCAGCCTCATTAGTAATCAAGGACATGCAAATGAGCACAAGAAACCAAATTTCTACCCATCCAATTAATAAGCATGGGAAAGAAAAAGAATACTTTGTGCTGAGGACTGTGGGAAGGGACACGGGTGTTCAGGCACCAGGGGCTCTCCAAGGTGGAGAGGAATTCGTCCATAAACACCAAGACACTCAGCAATTCCACATCTGTGAGTCTTTCTTTAAAGGAAGAAACTGTCATCTGAAAAATGGGATGCCCATGACAACATTATTTGTAATGGTGAAAATGACGACTCCTCTACCCGTCTGGCATTTGGAGAATGGTCAGGTAGACAGTGACAGATCCACTGGCTGCCAGGCCAGGCAGCCATGCGAGTGTGTCCCCAGGGAGTTGAGCTGTGTGGGGGTCAACATCCTGTTAAGTGAAAAGGGAAATTAACAATCTGATCCCAGTGGAGGAAAACAAAAAGGGCAAAAGGCAGCATGGAGAACGGACAACAAAGAAATGCACAGGAAGGTGAGCCCCAGGGCCCTGAGGAGGCGGGACTATGACAGGCTCTGCCCCGATAGCTCCATTTTCCCAAATATTGACGCGTATCTATTACTTTCATAAGGAGGAGCTAGAAAAAAAATTCCAAAGCTGATCCAGAAGCTCTTTAGGGTTTGGAGAGAGTTAGGACAGCTCTCAAGGAAATACAAATTAGAACAAGGAATTAAATATTCACCCATCCAATTAATAAGCATCGGAAAGAAAAAGAATGTTGTATAGGAAAATCAAGCCCGGCGGAGGTGTGAACGGCAGCAGTCAGTTCTTTCCAACGCCTGGGAGCCGGCCAAGAGCCTCCACTTCCAGGAAGGGCTCCTATGCAGCAAAGGGAAAGCAGGCAGGGCCAGGCTGGACGGTGGACTTCCAGCAGAGATGTGGCAGCAGCATCAGGTTGGTGAAGGGACCTACCATGTGGCTGTTCGACTGTAGACAGCCCATGACAGAAGCAAAGCCACCCTGGGCAGTGGTGCCAAGGTGTCCTGGCCGCCTGGCCAGCAGGATGCCTGGAAGGAGGGTTGAATCTCAAGGCTGCAACCCCTGCAGCACGCTGAGGCCCCGAGTCCTGGCTCCAGCCTCCCTGACACCTCCCTGTCTCTGCCACTTTCCAGTAGATGGCTTTGGGCAAGACTTTGGGGCAACTGCACCCCTCTGTGCTGTGGTTGCTCCTCTGTAAGGTGGTGCATTTGTCTCCTAGGATTGCTGTAGCAAATTACCACAAACGGGGCGGCTTGAAACACCACAGCCATCTCCCCTCTGTGTCTGCCACTGTACCTCTCGCATTGGATTTGGGGCCACTCTGATCTAGTACGACCTCATCTCCATACATGACATATGCTAAGGCCCTGTTTCCAAATAAGGTCACGTGCTGAGGTTCTGGGTGGACATGAAGTTTGGGGGGATACAATTCAACCCTGTACAGGTGGGGGCACTAACTACACCTACTATGTATGGCTGTTTGAACGTTAAAATGAGTTCGTTTAGATGAAGTACTTAGAGCAGTGCCCAACATGTAGTGCCCACCATCTAAGTGATGGTTAGTTTTGTCTTCAGCTGCCATCTGAAGCTGCCTTCTGGAACTCTCCCCCCTCACAGGCAGATACTCCAAGACGCAGAACAAACAGTCTAGTTACACTCAGCCCCTCGGTTTTACTGCCCCAATTACATGTTCTCCCAGGGCTGGCCTTCACTTCTGTGTGGATTGTCCCTCAGGCTCTGTAATAACTTGAGCCCCCTCAGGAATCAGTAGGAAGTGGGGACATGAGGGATGGGGGGTGGGACAGGGCCATGGCGGCGACTAGGGAGCCTCCTTGGTCCTCGGGCCTGCATATGACCACCCTCATCTTTATGGGGGAATATAACCCAGCACTTAGGGCCACCCTCCTTCCTTCTTAAAATGCTGTCACTTCCTGTTGGCATCCACCCCCCGACAGCACAGGTGTCTTACATCCTGAGGAGTCCACTGCACCAGGCCCCCACCCTAAAATGAGGGTCGTGCTGTCACAGCTCACCAGGAAGGTGAGCTTGGCTCTTCACCTCTGGCAGTGCCCTGTGCTGGGGCCTGTCGGTGACCTGTTTATAAACATCACCTTTGATTGATCTGCTTTTAGCTAAATTTGAGGGAAATATACTTAACATCCTGGAATTTCCTCTCAGCCCCCGAAGGGCTCTCATTTGTGATTTTGTCCATTTTATACAGATGAAGCCCAAAGACGACAAATGGGATCTAGCTTTCTGACTTAGAACTAATCCTTCTTCTCTAACAGCCGTTCCTGATGTAAAGCGTGGTGCCCAGTGGCTGGGGCGTGAGCACCTGACCCCCACCTGGACGACCAGAGCCCTTCCCTGGGATTTGCTCATGTCTAACTCACAGAAGAGGCTCAGGCCCCCGTTGGGGGTAAAGTGATAATAGGTGCGGTTCACAGTCTCTAGTTACCACATTGTCTACCAGACAAATGAAACCAGCACAGGGAAGGAAGCTGATATGGGCGAGAGAAGCACAGGTGGGGGGTGGGAGAGCAGATGGCAGGAGAGGCAGAGTCTGTGAGGCACGCTTGCCCCCGACGCCAGGTCATTCAGACATCCCAGGGATCTCCTCTTTGGCCTGAACTAGTTCAAACTGTGTTCCTGTCCATCACAAACCCAAAACCCTCCTTAAAATAACTGGCTATGTGTCTGGGACTTGGGGTGTAGTCCCTGTCCTCTTGGGACAGTTTTATTTGGGGGAGGGAGAAAATTGAATAAATAATTCTAACTGTGAGCAGAGTTATGAAAAACACAAACATCAGAGACATAAGGTTTGATGCTACTGCCTTGCGTTTTAATATGTTCTCTTGTTCTTACAGGGAAGAAAACAAAGGGACGACTATGTGTGTGTGTGTGAGAGAGAGAGAGAGAGTTGGGGGGGGGAGAGAGAGAGAGAGAGAGAGAGAGAGAGAGAGAGAGAGAGAGAGAGAGAGAGAGATTAAACACTAACAAAGACAGCACCCTGTTTGTCTCAGCTGAATATTCAGAAACAGCCAATCCTCAAAAACAACAATGTGCTAAGTCTTTAGGGTTTTTCTTCTCAGGTGTTTGCGGGTGACAGGTGTTCTCTAAATCCAGCTCTCTTGTTTTCGCTTCAAGATGTTTCTAACTATATTTCACAGAGAAAAAGACTGGTGATGAACAAACGTGGAACCTCCCCCAGGTTAGCCAGGGATGGGGAAGAAGTAAGGATGATTGGAGGAGGCTTGTGCCATGTGGAAAAAAAAAAGAAAGAAAAGAAATCCTTCCCATGGATTTATACCGTGAGCCTTACCGAAAAACAGCTCAGCGCAGGGGAACCAGAGCCCCGGGTCCTGGCTTAAGCATTACGTGGCTCAATGTCAGGGGTTTGGTCCTTCTGTGTTTCCGTAGATGGCAGCTACAGTGACGGCGTGGGGCCAGCCCAGGGCGGTTTTGCAGGATTTCAGGACCATCAGGTTGAAGTCTGTTGGCCTTGCCCTGCTCTTCTGTTGGAGCTGTGCCCGCTGATGGAGAAGATGCCATGTCTGAAACCGTCTTCAAGTCCACCTGGACACAACTCACCTGAACCTGGACAAAACTCCCAGAAGTGGCGGGAGGAAGTGGCCAGCAGCAGGGAGCCTGCTCTCCTGAATTCACATGCTGACCGGTCCCTTTCCCTCTTTAAATTGACAAAAGAGGTGGCTCAGCCTGGAGACCACTTGGGGTGGTAAAGAATGTAGGCTTTGGAAGTAAACAGCCCCTGGTTCTAATGCTGGACCTGCCGACTTTTATCTCCAGCTTGGGCTAGGTGCTTACTTCTCCCCGACTCCTACTGTAAAATGGGGGTAATAATGTGTGGTGACTTGGAGATGAAATAGTGTGGAAACACCCAGCGTACTGCCGGCGCGTGGCAGCTGCGCCCCCAGCCCTTTCCTCAGGAAGAAGAGGAAAGCTGAGTGTGCTCTCCTGGGAGGGCCGCGGCTTCCTGAACAAAGCAGGGAGTGCGGGGTCTGAGTGCGGGTGGGTGGGAGATAGAAAGGAGAGCGTGTTATAAGAAACCGAAGGAGATGGGGCATCCACAAGGAGCCAGGAACTTGCCTCAAGGCTAAACTGCCTGGGCTGCAGCAAGGTGAGTTCCTCAGGGCCTGGGAAATCTCAGCCAGGATAGCATCATTTTCTGTCTGCTCTCCCATTGAAGGGACCACCGCTTGTGGCAGTTCTGCCTCTGCAGGTATGTGGTCCGTCTCTGACAGAGTCCTCCACTGCTGCTAACACACTGGCCACCATCCAGGGGACAGGGACTCAAAAGGAAGAGAAACCTTGCCTGGAGCCCAGGTACTGCCTGGCTAACCCCTCTCCCTCTTCAACCAACAGCAAGTGTTAGCCTTTGTGGGTCCCCCCTGGGGGGGCCTGCTGACTGACCACCACTTTGATGTACATTTCTGTCTGGGCATCACTGAGGATGTCCTCTTGAGGGCAAGGAAGTTATGCTCTCTACATGGGAAGTGCAACTCTTATGCCAGATCTCCCAGGGACTTTGGGGCTAGGGATCGAGGGTCAACTAACTTTGTGTACTACCTTTCCTTTTATATAAAATGGAAGTAAGGAGAGATACACTCCTGGCTGGGGAACCTGGGGTGGGGAGTCTGGACTTTAGTTCCCAGGGCTGTGTGACCTTCGTCAGCCCTCCCCTGTCCCAGGCCTCAGCCTTCCCATCTGTAAATGGGGGGCTACAGTAGACTATTTTCAGGGTCCTATTAGCCTTCAATGGCCATGTCTGATGAGACGGCTTTCCTCATTAAGGACTTAGCAGTGAGCAGAGTGGAGAGGAAAGGGCTGGAGAAATCTCAGGGGCATCAGACACGTTCAAGATCCAGCCTCTCCAACATTTTGGGGCATGAAATTAAGAGACCATGTGCTCAAGAAAAAGACAGGGACTTGCCAGCAATAACCAGAAGGCTCTTGCTACATAGAACCCCAACAAAAGTGTTCTGCTAAACCACAAACTGAAAGGTTCTATTGACAAAATAGAAATCTTCAGTTGGGGTTGGCCAGAAGACTCACTGGTGGCAAACACATGAGCATCTTCTCTGAAAGTGTGGCATGGCTTTGACAAGGACCTTGCTGTCTCCTGAGACCCACTTTGCTGCCGGACCCCCACCCAGACCTGGCTGGTAGACCTACATTTCCCTAGATCAGGGCCCATTGTTGCTGGTGCCTTAGAGCAAGTCCTCTCAGGAATGACTGTGGTGGTTCAAATCCCAACTCTGCCACTTGCTCTCTTTGTCACTTAAACTCTCTCACCACTAGTTCCCTCATCGTTTAAATGGGCATAATATTGCCTTCTTTTGCTCTCAGCAACTGAGGTGAGAACAATACTTGCATTGGTCTTGGCAATTCAAATATTGAATCTCATTAAAGGTTGTGCTGACTAGATGGTCAGTATTTGGAAAGTCTTCTGAGTGTGATGCAGGCGTCCCTGGCAGCCTTTGTGACTAACCTGCTCCCTTAACCAACAGGTGGCCTCCGCTCTGAGCCTTGCTTCTGGCATCCGGGAGCTGTTCAGCACTATGAAGTCCAAGTTATCCCAGCCTGGCACGAGGGTCTGTCTCAGCTGCTGTGTTTTTCCCCAAGCTCTTCTCCTTCACTCTTGATTTTATACCATCTTCGGACTCCTCTCTGGCCAAATCAGCCCTTCAGCCAGTCCCAGCCCAGCTCCCTAACACCACGACCCTAGGAATGGGGACAGGCACTTCTGTTCAGCTTTCAAAGAGGGCTTAGCATAGCAAAACAGATTGTGTACGAGCTACACAAGCATTTCCCTTCTACACATTCTAGAAAGAATCCAGCCGTACTGCTTTTTCTCCACTCCCTCTCTTTAGCTGGGCTGCCTCTTTCCCACTCCCTCATGGAGCACGGAGGGGGTCATGAGATGACATACTCAAAGCACCTGAATAGTCATATACCTAGTAAATAAATCCATAGTTTAAAACCTTCCAACAAATAAAACTCCATGTCCAGATGGTTTCATTGGTGAATTCTCCCAAACATTTAAGAAATAATTAATACTAATTCTATACAATATCTTTCCAAAGTTAGAAGAGGAAGCAACTCTTTCCAATTCATTTTCTGAGTCAGCATTACCCTCATACTAAAGGCAGGCAAAGTATTAAAAGGAAAAAACAACAACAAACTAATATCCTTCCTGAACATAAATTCAGAAATCCCCAACACATGAGCAAACAGAATTGAGCAAAACATAAAAAAGATAATACATCAAGATAAAGTGGTTCCCCCCACCCCGCAGAATGCAAGGCTGGTTCAACACTTGAAAATTCAATGTCATTCACCATATTGGGATTAAAGAAGAAAAACCCCATGATCAGCTCCATAGATGCAGCAAAAAATTTGACAAAATTCAACATCCATTCACGATACAAACCACTAGTAAACTAGAAATGAAAGGGAACTTCTTTAATCTGAGATAGGGCATTTACAAATCACTCACAGTTAAACATAATTAATGGTGAAAGACTGAATGTTTTCATCTAAGATCGGGAACAAGGCAAGGATGCTCACTGTCACCATTCCTATCATACTGTCAGTGCAAACTATGACATAAAACCACCAAACATAAATAAAAGGCATACATCTTGTGGACGACGTGATTGCTTACATAGAAAAACCCATGGAGATGATAGAAAAGCTCCCAGAAACAATAAAGGAGTTAGCAAGGTCTCAAAGTCAATACACAAAATCAATTATATACATATACAAACACACACACACACATATCAATACAGATATGTCTCATCTTCATGAATTCAACGACTCAATATTACTGTACGTAGGAGAGTGACACCGTGTTTCCCCGAAAATAATACCTCACCAGAAAATAAGCCCTAGTATGATTTTCAGGATGGCATCCCCTGAACATAAGCCCTGATGCATCTTTTGGAGCAAAACTAATATAAGACCCGGTCTTATTTTGGGGGAAACATGGTATCTGTGTGTATCAGGTGATCTGATTGGCTACTGGACCACCTCCCCAATG
This sequence comes from Rhinolophus sinicus, assembly GCF_057876585.1. NCBI lineage: Eukaryota > Metazoa > Chordata > Mammalia > Chiroptera > Rhinolophidae > Rhinolophus > Rhinolophus sinicus. Next base: position 6,782,436 of record NC_142515.1, on the reverse strand, counting down.
GGGGAGCAGATAATGAGGCCAAGTCTTCCACTCCCATCTGGTTGGGCCAGGCCAGCATCACATCTCTTTGTGGGATCCCCGAGTGCCAAAGCTACAACATCTGGTCGAGAGAGTGACTTCTGAAGCTGACAAATGTGGTATTTGAGAATGGGGGGTCAGCGTTGGGGCTAGGAGAGGAACTCTCTTTTCTATAACATTCCTTTCCCTTAACCTCTCTGCCAAGAGCAAATAGTTTGGTTTTTCATAAAGTGCTCCTCAGTATTCAGGCACAATAAGAAATGATTTTTCCTGCCCTCTAAATTTTGCTATGCCCCCAAAAGAGCTGTTATTTAGTAAGCGATGTATGCCTCAGTTTCCCTGTGCTTCCAACTCATAAGAAAATATCTTTTGATGTCTCTAGCCAGGCCAGCTCTCTCCCTCTCATTCTCCTTCTTCTCCATCTCTCTTCCCCTCTCTTCCTTCTCTTCCCTCTCTCCACCCGCCATCACGAGCATACCTGCACGCACACACACACACTCACACACACACTGCCTCTGTCCCCAGCAGACTCATAGGCAGGCTCTTTCCCTGATGCAGACTGCAGAGCAGGGCCTGATATGCACACACAGGGGTGGTGACGGCCGGAAGCTGAGCCTTGTCATCCGCCCAACCAGCGCTCAGTCAGCGAGGAGGGAGTCCTCGCCCCACCCCCACCCACACAGACCTCTGAAGCTGAAGTGGTGCATGGGCTTCAGCTGACACTGCAGCAGAAGAGATTAGACTCCAGCAGAATGGGAAGGGAGGCCCCATGAGGACTGGTTCTGCCCCTTTTCCTGCTCCCACTCCCCTATCAAGTTCCTGGTGTAGCATCCTCAGGCAGCCGAAATTCACACTGAGATTGCCTCATCCACCCCTTCCTTTCACGGGTGGGGAATCTGAATCACTAGAGAAAGAACTGCCCAAGGGCATGTGGTCAGTTAGTGGCAGTGATTAGATTCAGAATCCCGAGCTCCTGGCTTCTCATCCAGGGTGCTGTCTGCTGCACAATGCTTGTCAGCCCACAGTCCCTTTCCCATCAGAGAAGTGGGTTTGTTTCCACTGGAAAGTACTGGAAAGTGGTACTCAGACCAGAGGCTCCTCCCACAGCCTGCTGAGGGTATTATGTGACTGCGAACCCAGTCCTGGAGTGCAGACACAACTAGGGTGACTGGTGACTTCAGAAGCAAGCCCTCTCAGGAGTGTAAAGGGTGTCTCCCTTTCAGACCACGGGGAACGTACCCAGCAGAGTTACAGACTCCGGGAAGAGGCGCCAGGAAGCCCAGTGGAGTCAGAGCAAGTCAGGCCACACCTACAGCAGGAAGCAGCCTGGCCTGTGCTCAGGGCTCTCTGTATATGTCACAGAAGCTGTGGGAGGGGCAGAGGAAGTACAAGTGTCATGCGGGGAGGCCTGCAGGGTGTCATTCGTGGTCTCTGGTCCCGCTCCCCACATAAGAATGCAGGATATGGTGAGGCCAAAAAGGAACACCCACGGAGCCATAGGTAGGGGAGTCACACCACTACGGTCTCACTGGAGGCTGGGTTCACTGGACGTGCGACCTGCTGTCCGTTTTGTCTGCAACCCACCGACGACTCTCTTTCACTCTCCTCCACTCTCCTCGGCTCTCCTTCGTAGCCGCAGCAGTTATATTAGTGGCCAATGGCTCAATGGCTACAGCTGACGGCCAACCAGCCCCAGCTGATGGCCATCTACTACCCGAGCCAGCACCCCTCCACGTGAGGCCGAGAGCCTGTAAACTACTTTCTGGGGCTCTGCCCCCACACTAAGGCATGGTTTTGAAACATTTCACTTTTTTAAATGATGGGACAGTAGAGTTCAGTGATTAAAAGCATGAGCTTTGGAGTCCAACAGACCTGGATATCACCCCTCATTAGATGTGTGGCCAAGAGCCTCAGTATCATGCGGGGTCTCTGGTCCCGCTCCCCATATAAGAACACAGGATATGGTGAGGCCAAAAAAGGAGCCATGGATACCAACAGAGCCATGGAAAAGGGGTTCATTCCATGATATTCTCGCTGGCAGCTGGGTTGGAGATACAGGAAGCAGGCTCCACACAATGTGCAATCCGCCGTCCGCTTCTCTGCCAACCAACCCACCCCCAATGCAGCCATGGCAGCTATATTCGTGTCTAATGGCTAACCGGTAACAGCTGATGGCCATCTGATCACAGCTGATGGCCATCTAATAACCAAACGAGCACCTTTCCATGAGAGGCTGAGAGCCTGGAAACTGCTCTCTGGGGCTCTGTCCCCACACTCAGTTTCTGAGTCTGCTAAATGGTAGAAAACAGCCCAGCATCTGCTCAACAAATGGTAGCTGATGCTGGCTCTGTTTTTAAGACCTCAACAGAGGCAGCACCTGGAGGCCAGCTCTGGGCCTCCATTCGCCAGTGGGTTTTTGTTTTTTTTGTTTTTTAAAAATTTTATTGGGGAAGGGGAACAGGATTTTATTGGGGAACAGTGTGTACTTCCAGGACTTTTTTCCAAGTCAAGTTGTTGTCCTTTCAGTCTTAGCTGTGGAGGGCGCAGCTCAGCTCCAGGTCCAGTTGCCGTTGCTAGTTGCAGGGGGCACAGCCCACCATTCCTTGCGGGAGTCAAACTGGCAACCTTGTGGTTGAGAGGACGCGCTCCAACCAACTGAGCCATGCGGGAGGCAGCTCAGCCCAAGGTGCCATATTCGATCTTAGTTGCAGGGGGCGGAGCCCACCATCCCTTGTGGGACTCAAGGAATTGAACAGGCAACCTTGTGCTTGAGAGCCCACTGGCCCATGTGGGAATCGAACCGGCAGCCTTCGGAGTTAGGAGTACGGAGCTCTAACCGCCTGAGCCACCGGCCCGGCCCACCTTTTTTTTTTTTTTTTTTTTTTTTTTTTTAAAGATTTTTTTACTGGGGAAGGGAAACAGGACTTTATTGGGGAACCGTGTATACTTCCAGGACTTTTTTCCAAGTCAAGTTGTTGTCCTTTCAGTCTTAGTTGTGGAGGGCACAGCCCAGCTCCAGATCCAGTTGCCATTGTTAGTTGCAGGGGGCGCAGCCCACCATCCTTTGCGAGAGTTGAATTGGCAACCGTGGGGTTGAGAGCCCGCGCTCCAACCAACTGAGCCCTCTGGCCACCCGGGAGCTGAGCGGCAGCTCATTGACTTCATTCTAGTTGCCAAGGGCACAGCTCGCTGGCCCATGTGGGAATCGAACCGGCAGTCCTGTTGCCCAGAGCTTGCGCTCTAACCAACTGAGCCACCCGTCCTCCCCTCTCCAGTGTTTTTTGAAAGTGATCAGAAACAGGGAGAGTAATTGGGAGGAGAGGAGCTGTCCAGTGTCTCAGTGCTGATCTGTATTGGACTCAATCCTGGGCAGGAGCCCAGAGCCTTCTAACCACTCAGGACCCCTGAAAAACTGCCAGGCAGTATTTCTGGAGAAGTAGAACAGGAGTGGGGCAAGGGACTAGAAGAAATAGATCTTCCTGAATATCCTAGTCCTAAGGATACAAGACAAGCTCCACTGCTCCACTGCAGCTCAGAGACAGGAAATGAACAGAAGCCAGACATCCTAAGAAGTCAGTCCAAACTCAGAGAAACCATTGTTCGTGGATCGGTTCAATGCCTCACATTCTAATAGGAAGATCAATCATACACGTCTGTCCTCCTGGAGCCGGTATGGGTTGCAGATAAAGAAGCTGCAGCTGCTGCCATGGGCAGGTTTAATGGATTTTCAAGGCAAAGTGCAAACCTCACTGGCTGGCTGTGTGGGCATGGTGAGCTCAGTGGAGAGGAATGGCTCCATATCTAGGCTAGGCAGACATGAGCTGTATTGCAGCTCCTTCTGTTTTCACAGCTGTGGTTTAGGTGATGGAGGTCTGAGCTGGGGGAGAATCAGCATTCTGATGTCAGATCTGCCACGTGCTGTCTGTGAGACCTTGGGCAAGCTGCTTAGCTGCAAGCCTCCATCAGCCCATTTATAAGTGGGATGGCAATGCCTATTCTAGGAACCGTAAGTCGGGAAGTGGACATAAAATGCTCAGCAGAAGGCCCGGTCCACACCGAGCTCTCAGGCCATTGTACATGTGTCACACACTGACTTCCTTTATCACCCAGCTGACATTTAGCCCAAGGATCTGGTTTGGGAAGGGAGGGGAGAACGGAAGTAATGGTTGATCGGGCATCAACAGGAGAGATTGGGGGCGACCAATTCTGGGCGTCAGAACCGAGTCACAGTTACCATAGGCAGTCAGATAGGCTGAGTCAGACACGCCTGGGTCCACGTCACCTCCCTTGTTAGCTTTGACACCCTGGGCAAACTACTTAACCTTTTCAACCTCAGTTTCCTAATCTGTATGATGGGGATACCTACAGCCTCTCTCATACAGGACCGCTGTGAATATTAACTGACCTTAGGTAGACAGGGCTTGGGGATCATAGCAAGCCTTTGATAAATGTCCCTATCACCCTGATCCCATCAGACAATGGTGTCTTAACTTCTCCCAGGAGGTCATCAGCTGAGACTGCAGGCTTCTTCTTCCCTCCACTGGGCCCACTTCCTTCTGTGCCTGGCTTGTGGGGCCTGGGACAGCCATGGAGAGACACAGGGGTAGAAAAGGCCCTGTCCAGAAAACCAATTCCTCTCTTCCCTGATAATGGGCAAGTGGGCCAGAGGCCTGATGGTTCTGTTGGAAGGACTCTAGTCAACTGACTGTGCTTGCTCAGCTTCAGGGTTGGGCTGGGGGTCAGCATGAACGGCCTGAAGCGGGACCACCAGTCTGAAAGTGGGTAGCACCTGGCAGCAGAAAGAGCACTGGACAGTGAGGCAGGGCTCTGAGTTCCAGGCCCTGGTGTTTGCCACTCACCAGCCACATGTCCTTTAGTAAAGAATGTTCCCTCTAGAATCTGTTTTCTTAGCTGTGCAATGAGAACATCTCTGTGTCAATCCTAGAACTCCCAGTTAGGGTCATAAGAAATAGCAGGTGTGGAAGTGCTTTGAATATGGCTGCTGGTGGGCTCAGGTGGAGAGGCTAGCAGGGATGTACCTAGGATGGCTGGATGCTCCAGGCCCTGGAAATTGTCATTTGAAAATCACTGAACTTTCCGTCCTTCAGCCTGGCATTGGGCTGGCATCCAGGATTTGCCACCACCTTTCTTTCCAGCCTTTCCGCAGGCCCACCTTCTCTCTGGAACCACAAATATGCACCAGCCTTTGGTCTTGAGGCATTTTCTCAGGCACCTCCCTCTCCCTGGAATGCCAGCTCCTAGGACCCTCCACTTGCAGAAATCCAGAAGCCTCCCATTCCCCAAAGGGATGTGCTCTCTGTGTCCACGGCACTTTGGTGAGGCCTCTCTTGAGGGCATTGGTGACGTTCCGGTTTCTGTTCAGTTTATACAAACCTTTCCTCCCTTTCTAAAGATAGTCATGAAGAGGGCCGCTTAGTCTCCAGCCACTCATTGGGAGTATGTGTGTTGTGAGTATGTGTGTAATCACACATGTGTGATATCGTGAAAGAACATGGATTTTAATGCCCAGTAGATGTGTATTCCCCTTCACGTGATGAGTCTGCCATCTGAATCAATTCATTCTATCATTTCTATTGATGCATTCCTGGAGTGACCTCAGACAAATTAGGGACCTTTCTGGGTGTCAGCACCTTTACTTGTCGAGATGGGTTCATGACGTCTATGCCGTGGGGTGTGGCAAGGAGGCTCAGTGACGTGTGCACACGCCTGCCTCTATATAAAACTATATTCATCCATCTAAAAGGCTGACTCAGTGCTGTGTGCAGCCCTCCTTCGGGGTCCAGTCCCAGCATTTGCTGACTCTCATGAACACCATCATGAACATTCCGGCTCAGAGAAGCATGACATGCAAATCTGGCCACAGTGTGGACCCCCTCCAAGCTCCAGTGCTGCATTCATCATCCCTCATCCAGTGGGTCAGATTCTTCAGTCTTTTCTCAAGGGGCGGTGGAAACCTGTGCCAAGGCCTGGACAGGAACAGGCATCTCCTTTCTTTGGTGAGTGTGACCTCACTGCCTCTGTCTGGGGCTGTGCTCAGTGAGGCCCCGCCTGGCTGAAGCCAAGGGGACTGAGGACCTGGTCGCTATTTCCAGCAGCCCCACTGGGAGCAAGAAATACTGTTCACAGCCAGAAGGAAATGATCTGAGTATCTGCGTGCGTGTGCACACCTGTGCATGTTCGCTGGTTTATTGCTGTTTAACCTGGTTACCTGGTCACCAGTGTGATTTTGGTGTTGCAACATTGAGATAATTTCAAGTTCCAGATCAAGGACACGGCTTGAGAAGGTGACCGAGGACCTCTGGGGTGTGAGAAAGGGGCCACTCTGTAGAGCGAGAGATCCTAGCTTCATTCTGTACCAATTCTGTCACTTAAACTCTTTCAGCCTCAGTGTACTCATGTCTAAAATGTGGAAAATGGAAAGCTCTTCTTGTCATTGTCGCAGGGATTAAATAAAGTGAGATAATGTCTGGACATCTTTTGTAAACTCCAACATGCTAAGAGAGTATTTGTTATCGCTTTACACTGGGCTTCCTACAATACACTGGTGAGCTTCAGGATTGCCTCCAGGCCGGGACATCAGGTCATTTCTGGGGCATGTGCCCAGGTGATGAGTAGGCATCTAGCCGGCCCACTGCCCGCTCTGTGCTCCTCAGGGCCTGGCCATGGACCACCTGTGTTACCTAGGAGCTCATTAACAATGCAGATCCTGGACCCTCTGACTTAGAAACCCCAGAAGTATGACCCAGGAACCTAAATCTTTAGCCCGCACCCCAAGTTTACTGGGTGATTCTGATAAACACTAACGTGTGAGAATCATGGACCCAGTGTGTCCCTGGGAACATATTAATTAGTTGATTCAGTTACTCCACAAACAGGACGTAGGCACCTATCTCATGCCAGGGGCTATTTGTGGGGGCAAAGTCTTTGGGAGCAGGGGAGAAGCACAGGTGAACACCTCACTCTGATGTCACATACCAAGTCTCTGATTAAGATGTGTGTCCAGCCCTGAAATCCGTAGGTCAGTTGAGGGGCCAAGCGATGAGGAGACTGCAGGCATTCTGTCCATTTTCCTTCTCTGGGCGGCAGAGCTGGGCACACACATTATCTTTCATTGCTCCTCAGAAGCCTGAAAGATGAAGAAGGAAAATGAGGCTCAACGAGGTTCAGGAACTTGCCCAGGGTCCCATGACATCAGTGGTGTGTTGGTTCAAACCCAGGCTATCAGGGTGGGGAGGGGAATCCTCCTCCATACACCTTCCCCACAGGGTATTGACAAGAGACAGAAGGGCCACAGTCTCTGGGCACTTTCCTGAGGGAAGCTGAGACCTGTATACCCAGAGTCCCTGGGGTTGCCACTAAGCCACGCCAGCCACCATCCTGTTTCTAAAGAGTTCCTGCCCATTGTATCATTCGGGTCCCTCCTAAGCCAGGCCCTGCTGCCTCACGAGACCCAGGGCAGATGGTGTGCGGGCTGACAGATGGCAGCAGCTGGAACTAGGGCTGGAATGTTGAGTATCAGCCACACCAGGGCTCTGCTGAGGCTCGCTGTGGACAGATACATCTGAGCATTCAGGGTCAGGGGCTGATGAAGGCCTCTCCTGGCTGAGGGGAAGCTCAGGGGATGTCACAGTGAGTCTCAGTGCTGCCAGCAGGCCTGAGGGTGCTGCTGAAGCTCAGGCTGAAAGGTGAGGGGAAGAGGGCACCATGAACAGAGAGCCCCCGAGGGCACTTGCTGCCCTGAGCCAGGCCACTGGTCATGCCAGATGGAGAGATGGGGTTTCCTTCCCCTCTCAGCAAAAGGAGCCTACCTGAGCTCCCCCAGCTCAGCCCAGAGAGGTTCAGCTGGGACAGGTGGGGTAGGACCTCCATGTCCAGGTCTGGCCAGCCTGGCACCCAGGCTGGGCCAGGTGGCCCGAGGCAGGAAGGCGCCCAGGAGTACCTCCCTTTTCTCAGAGACTTCTTTGATTCAGCCTGGCTTTGACACACATAGGGGAGCATAGTGGGGAGGCTACAGGAGCCAATCGTCCTGCACGGAAGACTTCAGGGCTAGTTCTCTCAGTGTGTGTGTGTGTGTGTGTGTGTGTGTGTGTGTGTGTGTGTGTGTGTGTTGCATCAACGGGGATTTCTGTGGTAGAAGCACCCAGATTCTGGAGAGAATAGGAGAGGAAAGAACAAGAGGCGAGGAGAAAATTGGGGGTGGGAGAGACAGACGGAGACAACAGCAGTTGGGAGAGAGAGAAGCACAGCAGGAGAGAGAGAGAGAGAGAGAGAGAGAGAGAGAGAGAGAGAGAGAGAGAGAGAGAGAGAGAGAGAGAGAGAGAGAGAGAGAGAGAGGTGGAAAGGAGAGCAAAAAGGGAGAGTGAGCAAGACGAGCAGAGAGAGGGAGAACGAGAAACCAAGGGAGCAGAAGGGTGCGCGGAGCGGAGGCAGAGGGATGGGGTGAGGGCAGGAGGAAGCAGAGGCAGAGCGGGGGCGCAGGCGCCTGCAATCCAGGATCCGAAGGCGCTAAAAGCTCGGGATTCAGCGGCGCACCCGGCGCTTGCCCAGGAGGTGGCGCGGGGCTCCGGGGTGGCTGCGCGCCCTCAAGGGAGCCATGGCGGCGGGGGCCGGGGGTCGCTGGGCGGTGGGCTGCGCCGTGGCCGCGCCCGGTTGCCGGCCCTGAGCGCCGGCGGGCGCGCACCATGAACTCTTGGGACGCGGGCCTGGCGGGGCTGCTGGTGGGCACGATGGGCGTCTCGCTGCTGTCCAACGCGCTGGTGCTGCTCTGCCTCCTGCACAGCGCGGACATCCGCCGCCAGGCGCCGGCGCTCTTTACCCTCAACCTCACGTGCGGCAACCTGCTGTGCACCGTGGTCAACATGCCTCTCACTCTGGCCGGCGTCGTGGCGCAGCGACAGCCGGCCGGCGATCGCCTGTGCCGCCTGGCCGCCTTCCTCGACACCTTCCTAGCCACCAACTCCATGCTCAGCATGGCCGCGCTCAGCATCGACCGCTGGGTGGCCGTGGTCTTCCCGCTGAGCTACCGCGCCAAGATGCGCCTCCGTGACGCCGCGCTCATGGTGGCCTACACGTGGCTGCACGCGCTCACCTTCCCTGCCACCGCGCTCGCCCTGTCCTGGCTGGGCTTCCATCAGTTGTACGCGTCGTGCACGCTGTGCAGCCGGCGGCCGGACGAGCTCCTGCGCTTCGCCGTCTTCACCGGCGCCTTCCACACGCTCAGCTTCCTGCTCTCCTTCGTCGTGCTCTGCTGCACCTACCTCAAGGTGCTCAAGGTGGCCCGCTTCCACTGCAAGCGCATCGACGTGATCACCATGCAGACACTCGTGCTGCTCGTGGACATCCACCCCAGGTGAGGGCGCTGGGACCGGCTTCCCGGGACACGGAGAGGGGAGGGGCGGTCTTTGTGGGAGAAAGGGGGTCCGTGTGTCTCCCCCACGCTCCAGTGTGCAGCCTTGAACAAGCCCTTTTCCCACCGAGTCTCCATTTCCTCCTGGGAAGAGTGAGGTGGGGGAGGGGCCAAGCTGCTAGTCTTCAGACAGGTGCTTAGAGCATCAGCCAAGCAGAGCCACCAAAAATATGGGTGAAACAATATATGTGGTTTTCAAAGCATCAGGGTAGAAATGACAGAGAGTCAGAACTTTGTTGGACTTCTTACACTTATTTTATGTCTGCGGTTTCCACTTGAAACAGCATGTGGGAAAGCAGTGATTTCTCTTCACTGCTGGAAGCCTTTGAAAGGTTCTCCCCAGGCCCTGGGAGCGTGGCCTAGATGCTCAGGGAGCTCAAGAGCTCTCCAATGGTACCGTGCTGCTTTTCCAGGTCTGTCATTTCTCTGGGGTCTGTGCTGCCTATCTCCTGATTGTGTGTGCATGTGTACGTGTGTGTTTGAGTGTGTGTGTGTGTGTGTGTGTGTGTGTGTGTGTCCTGGGGCTGCGCCTCTCTCTGTGGGTCCTTAAAGAAGCATCAGAATGCTCTGGGAGGATCGGGGGAGGGCCACGGGGGGCTCTTCCTGGCTTTCCCAGACAACACCGTCCTCTGTCTCCTGGACTTTAAGCCCAAAGGCCCCTGCAGAGGGAAAGTGTCACTCCTGAGGTTCCTACCTATCTCCACCTTCATCTGGGGGCTGTTTCTCAGGAAGGCAGCTCCGGATGGTAGGCTCAGGAACACCCTGGAATTCCTGCCCTCCCCTGGGGACATACTTAGCTGAGGTGTCCTCGGCTCACCTCGCTTTCCTTACAAAAAGAGGAAAGTAGGAGGGAAACCGCTGGTGGTGTCTCTGTGGACCCTGGTATTCTGTATGCCATTATCCCAGGGAAGGGCAGGCTCTGTCATCCAGGACCCTGATAAGGGGGCTTTGGCTGCCAGAAGGCACTGATAGTGAAGCAGGCAGAGAACACCGATGCAGGGAGGCCAGGGGCAGGGAGGGCGCTCAGTCCCTAGGGTGAGAATGCCACCCCCACCCCCACTCACCCAGGGAGAAGCAAGCTTATCGCTGGGAGGGACAGAGCAGAGGTGTCAGTCTGAGCAAGTCTCCTTCCGGAGTTTCTCCTGCCCGTGAGCAATAAAGAGAAAAGCCTTTGAACTTCACTGTGTCTGCACAAGGGCATACATGCCTGTGTTCATTGTCCCCTCCGAATGGCCCTCCCTGATGACATCCTGATGAGTTGTATGAAGATTCATCATACTTTCCGTCACAGAATCACATATGTGTTCATGTGAATGACCTACAGCACATAATGCCAGGGTGTACGAACCCATGTGTGTGAATGTGTGAGCTTCACACACAATCCCATGTATTCACAGATCAGCTGCATGTGTTACAGACAGATCTCCCGTTGTGTGCAGGTCACAGGTTGGCCTGCACGCACACTGACACGAAGACATGGGCTGACTCACTGCACGTGTCCACCTCTGTTCACCATCATTTAAGGAAATATTCTGCAGCCGTAGCTGCAGAGCTCGTACCTTTCTTGTCATGCAGGGGCAGGAGGACCTCACCTCCCCACCACTAGGGCTGGGGCTGCTCGGGAAGTCATAGGCAGTGTTGTTTAACTCCCAGGCCCTGGATGATTTCTATAGTGGGCCCTCTCCCCTTGACTAGAACAGGGAAAGATGGGTCGAGCCTGGAAAGGAATAAGTTCCTATTTAGACCAGTGCACACCCCATCTCTGCTCTCTTCCAAGTTCCAGGGGTGGAGAGGCCGTGGCTCCTTTTCAGCTCTTTTAGGATGTAGGACCCACTCCACTCACCGACTCCAGGGAAGACACAGCAGAGAGAATTCCCAGGGGTCTCAGGAGCAGAGGCAGGTGCTCCACTGGCCTCTGGTCCCCTCTTCTCTCCTCCACTCACTCTTCTGACCTTGACCTCTTCTGAGCCCAGGATGCTTTGAGAAGCCCTGTAGGGCCACAGAGTAATGCCAGCTGCACTGGGGAAAGGAAGGACTTCTGGAACGAGGCTAGCCCTTGGCTAGTTCAGACACGTCCCACTGGCTGAGGGCTGGCCTGAGATTTTGGAATAGTGGGTGGATGTGACAGCGCTGCCCCTGCAGTGAAAACAACCTGCCCTCCTCTGTGGCGCCCGTCCCTGGAGTGAGAGGGTGGGCAGTGGACCACGTAGGGGGGCACCAGCTCCCTGACACTGATCCTCAGGCTTGTTTCTTGGTGGCTCAAAGTCTTCCTCCCCACAAGTGAGAAACTGCTGAGCTAGCTGAGGCATGGGGCTGCCCCCAGCACCCCCAAGCCTTAGGCACTAAGGCTCCAGGAAGACCAGCCAAGCTTCCTGGCTCGGGTTGGCGCTGAGAGTCAGGGCATCTGGGGGTGCCCGTCCCAGATCCGCAGAAGCCAGGAGGCTTCTTTATGGGGCAGCCAAGGCAGGAGGTGGAGTCTGCTCACTAAGACTTTTTACTTAACAGCCATCACACAAATGGCCTCCTGGGGCTTAATTAAAGGGGACCCATTTTGCATTCCCTGAGGCGCAGGGTGATGGTTAGTCAGGCAGCTCCCTAGTGGTGCCTGCTCTCCCCACGGAGTGTTGAACAAGGTGAGAGGCAGGCTGGGCTCCTTTGCTTTGACACCACCAACAGATCAGGGACCCTCTGTTCTGAATTTAACCTGGGACCCCAAGAGACGTTCCGCACGCCTGCCTTTCTGTGGCAGTGTCTCGAGTTACTCCAGTCATAAAGCACTTTGGAATTCCTGATATCTATTACCCACCCGGACCTCCGGCTGCTCGGTCTGCTTGGTTCAGTTCTTCCAAACCACAGCTCAGTGCTGGTTATACCAGGTCCTCCGTCCTCCCCCTGGTACCACCAGACACTTAGGCTCTCACTGGACGTGGGACACATGGCGAGCCGGGGTATTGACGTGGCACAGGTTCCTGACTTCTCGGAGTAGGATGGAGCCCACTCACCCTATGATCACGGACTGCTGACCCTGGAGAGTGTCCAGACAAAGACCCGTGGAGATAACCTCATTGTTCCCTTGGTTTTATAGGTGAGGACATTGGGAGACCCAAGGAAGTGGGGGACTTATCGAACTTAGTAGATCTAGAATGTGGTCAAGACCCAGGCCCAGGTCTGCCCTGAGATTTAGGGATGGAAAATAGTGCAGAGGGAGGCACGCACACACTATCTATGTAAATATTTAGAAGTTCTACATTTAGTTTAGAAACTGTTCGATAAAAGGTGTTCTACCCTCCCACCTTGACAAACACACTCATTTATAACGTGTTTCAAGGTTGGGTTCACACTTGGAACTCTCAGGCTCCTTGCGGTTCAGACTCACATATGGTAGGAGCACCCCCCACTTGTCTGCACCCCTGGCTCTCCCCAGCACCGCCAGGGGCCTCCCTTGCAGAAGTGGCCATTATGGGCTGTGCACCCACGTGTTCCTCACCAACGTCACCCTTCAAGGCTCAAGCTGAGCACACTGGTGGCATAGTGTACCCTCAGGAGGATGGACCCTGCACACGTCTGGAAGCAGGAGCAGGGCATTTGGGCAAGGAACGCCATGTTTCAGATCCTTAGAGCTTGGTCGAGAATGGAGGCTGTGGGCTCTGGGTGGGCACTTCCCCTTAGCCTTGTGACTCTGTTCCATGAGGAGAGGTGTGGGCCCCTCAATGCCCAAGGCCAGGACACACCCCTCTTGCCAGGTCTGAGGGCGGAACTGCTCACACCATGTCCTGGCCCCAAACTCACGGCTCTTCTCCACCATCGGTCAGCTCACTACCTCGCCTTTTGTTTCATTCTCCTAAAAGCCAGAAAACAAGTCTGGGTCACTCTGAGCACTCAGAGCTGGGCTCATTCAGGACCCAGACCATGGTGTGGAGCGTGGAGGTATCTGGGCTGGCAGGTTTTAGCCGTGATCGCCTCACCTGTGCACTTCCCAGATAGTCCCAGCATTCTATCCCCTCTGCTTTATTCTTGAAACCTGCTGGGGAACGTTTCTTGGACCCCACAGGTCACAGTGCAGGAGAGTCTGTCTCTCCCTTTGTCACAAGGAAACTCTGTGTCCTGTTAGAGCCCTGGGGACCCCACACTGGCACACAAGCCCACAGTCTGGCCAGGGGAGCTTTGCTCTCCCACCCTCTGCCCTGAGGTTTCCATCTGGGGATCTAAGGACTTCAGCTGCCACCACCTGGCCCAAGACTAGCCGGAGAATGCATCCGTGTGTTTAAAGGCAGCTTACTCATCCCTCAGTGATCCTGTGGGAGGCAGTGGGGGCCCGGGTCACACCCCAGGTCTTGGAGTCAAGAGACCTGGAATGACTCATGGTCTGTTCTGAACTCACTGTGCGACCCCGGGCATGGCAACATGTGACCTTTCTGGCCCTCAGTGTCCTCCTCTGCAAATAAGGAAAATAACAGTCTCAGGGCTGCACGAATGCAATGAGCTCAGTTCTGCAAAGCTGTCTATAGTGGGGGGAACTGACAAGCACAAAGTGATTTGGTTACGTTGTTCTGGGAGCTGGTGAGCTGCTCTCATACTGTGATAAGAAAGAGGATTGCACTGCTCCCCTTGGAAACTGGAGACTGCCCTGCCTTTCTCATTCCTGTCACCAACATTTTCTTACCTGGTAATCAGGGGAGCTCCAGCTGGAGAAGATGGATCCATTTTTTATTTTTATTTTTTTTTTTTTTGCAAGAGTTCAAGGAAACAGCCACGTGGTTCCTGACTAGGACTAATAGACTGGGCATCAGTGACTGTGTGCTACCCCCATCTGCACCCCACGCTCTGGATGGGCAAACCTCTCTCTTGTCTGAGCCCCAGTTTTCCCGTCTGTGAGCAGGATGGAGCACAGGGTGAGAGGATCTCTCGTACTACATGTGACATAGAGACTGGCCAGTCTGTCCCCGAGCAGAGACATGAGCAGCCCGTGAGAATGCTAACGTCACATACAGCAGCATCCCAGACGCCCTCGGTTATTGTAAAGCATCTGAGAAATGGGTGACATTGTCAGGATCACAGATTGGAGGAGGGCCTGTCCCAGTGCCACCACCAGTTTGGCTTCCCCTTGATGAGTCATTTATCTGAATGTGGGGCTCATTTTTTAGGGGACGACCAGAATCTACTGCTCTCATGGGGTGATGGCTGAGGATGCCTGGCTCATGTCCCAGGTCTCCAGCAATTCCATCCTCAATTGCACCGCAAGTTTAGTCAGAAACAGTTTAAAGTAAAAACAGACAGTCCTGTGTTGTGGACAACATGGCAAACATGCTGTGTCTTAGGGAGACCATTGTCCTGGTTTGCCTGGGACAAGGGCCCCAGGATAAACGACTTCGAGTTCTAGGGTCAAGACAGGTCCCAGCAAACCAAGGCGAGTTAGTCACCTCACTGTCCCCCAGTTGGGGACTTATGCCTCTCTCCACGCCCACCGTATGCACACGTCGCTTGGGCCAGAGGACTTTGGTAGAACACTCTGCAGAAACCCAGGTGTAAATGGGATGTCAAGAGATTTAAGACCGACTCTTGCTGTGCGACCCTAGCCAAGGTCACCTTTCTATCCCCCCTCATTGTATTCTTCAGATTTCCTGGGTGAGATGACCCTGGTGCGTCCCTACCTACAAACTCCTATCACAGCATCTAAGATGGCACATAGTAAAGACTCAAGAAGTGTGGGTTTGTATTAATATAGTTATTAGAAATTAATTGATAATATTAGTCATGAGTAATACATTGTCAGCCAATATGAAACCCGTTTGTACCAAGCCAAACTCCAGTTCCCAACTCTCTAAATTCCTGGAAAGGCATGAGGCAAGTGAGAAAAATCCTGTAGGAATTTCGGGGGCTTTCAATCCAAACGGTTGTGGAATTGTCCCCGTGATCAGAACTCTGATGAAGAAGAGTTTGGATTAAATATTAAAATCACACGTGGAAGAAAGGGAAGGCTGTCCTGGCATTCACACGGCACACGGACCTGGCTCATGAATATTCATTATCTCTACTCCTTGCTTTCGTTGAACAGACTGGCCTATTTTTGGAGCCAGGTCACTGTGGCCCAGGCCTGGCTCTGCCAAGTTATCTTCACTTTCTGGGCAGCTTTGGAATCATGTAATTGACTTTCAAAGCAAACAGGAGAAACATGTGCTCTCATGGGCCCCGTGGGATGGAGCACGGGTTTGCCTTTCCATGCTCCTCAGCTGTAGTCACCAACAGAGTGGCTGTCACGTGTGCATGTCCTGTGCTGTGGCTGCAGGAAATGGGTTGCAAGAACCACTGCTCGTCGCTGGCATGAGATGTCTGTTCTCCAAAGGTCGCAGAGCAAAGTGGAGTCAGGAGCAGGGTGTGGTTAGAAGTGTAGGCAGCAAGCTCCTGATTCCATCCTCAGAGCTGTGTCCCCGGTTCTCCAGGGACTTGGCAGTCCCTTCGCTTTGCTGAGCTTGGTCTCTGAAGGAATCGAGGGACCTCTCTTTCAGTGACCCCGTAAGTTGTGTCCGTAGCTCCAGGCAGGGTTGAGGCTTTGGGATGGGAGACAGGGAGGGAGGTGTGGAGGACAGGAAGACACTGCACACCGAGTCCAGGCTGCCCGGGGAGGAAAAGACCAGCTCTGAGTCGCACAGACACGGGCTCGAATCTTGTCTCCACTTCCCGGCTGAGCAAATCACTTGGACTCATTGAGCTCATGGTATTCATTGTAAAACAGGGCAGGTAAAACGCCTGCTGGCAGGTAAAACGCACCACCTGGCAGGATCAATTGTGGTAAGGATAAAAATTAGAGATACTGTTTAGAGGGTGTGGACTCTGGGGCTGGTGCATAGCTGGGGGCCAGTGAATGATACAAGCAATAATAATAAGAGTTTATATTATTTGCATTTGCTTGGCACTGTGCTAACTGCTGTAAATGCTATGTGCATCGAACGCATTTTATACATCTGTGTGCTTTATGCATTTAATTCTCAAAACAGCCCTTCGTGGCATTTTATTATATTACGACCCACGTTGCACAGATGATGGCCCTGAGGCTTGGTGACGTCACACAGCATGCCCAAGGTCACATAGGTACAGCCACGACTTGACCTCGGGTCTCTCTGGCTGTATAGCCAAGTTCCTACACTCAAGGCTACTGCCTGAGCTTATGATAGTAACTCACTGTGACCTGGGCAGGTCGACCCGTGAGTCACCGTCTCCCCCTCTCTCACGTGCAGTGTGCGGGAACGCTGTCTCGAGGAACAGAAGAGGCGGCGGCAGCGTGCCACCAAGAAAATCAGCACCTTCATAGGGACCTTCCTCGTGTGCTTTGCACCCTATGTCATCACCAGGTAAGCCTGACCGGCAGGACACTAACATGTGGCGGGTGGGACAGGCATGGGCTTTGGAGAGCAAAGCAGGGCCCATATGACCTTGAGCAGTCCCCAGCCTCTCTTGGCCACACGTTTCTCTACATAGTGCATTGCGGGGTGAGAGTGAACTTGACAGTTTTGATGAGAGAAGGTGTATGCTTTCTCTCTTTAGGCTTGAATTCTTTTGGATTAAACTCAGAACAAAAAGGGTGTAAAAGACTCTCTCCCACGTGATTTCCAAATCACATCATGCTAACCCTTTATCCTGGACCGCACCCCCAGGAGACCCTAAAGGAAAGGAAAGGGGGAAAAAGACAGAGGAAGACAGCCTGCAATGGTTGGCTTCCTGCGGCCCACTGAGTGCGGTATAGCCCAGCCCCTGAGCATCGTCAGCCATCTGCACAAGGCAGGGAGCACGCGCCCTGCCCAGCCAGGTGGCCGTGCCCAGCCAGGTGGGCCCATCTGTCCTGCAGTCCCGGGGATCTCCCACTCCCAGTCCAGGAATCGTGAGCTTGTCACACTCTCTCCCAATCCCCAACCCCGTGCCAGCCAAGGTTGCAGTGCTCTGGCCTCAGCACTGTGCATTCCAAAAGCCAACCTGCTCTAGCTACAGAATTTTCTCTGTACGTGTTAGCCAGAAAATAAAAAATATCTAGTGTTCGTTTCGCACACTAGAGGGGAAGGAAACCCCACAGCTTTGTCGCTGAGGTGTACGACTCCTGGCCTAGTTAGGGTTAATGAGGGCCAGGAGGCAGCTGTGGGGCAGAGGGGGCTTGTGGGAGCTAAGAAGTCCGTTCTGGCAACACATTAGCTGGACCTGACAGATCTGCAGATTGCTGTTTCCTCCTGGACCCCACAGCGCCCCCAAGGGGTGGGCTGGGTAAGCTGTCTGAGCTGCACTGGCAGATGGGGAAACTGAGGCTCAGAGAGGAAAGGGGTTGTGCAGGTTATTTGCCTAACAAGGCACAGGGAACCGAGCAGCCTGAGCCCCCGTTGGACAGCCACCGAGCAGTCCTGGAGACTCTCCTGATTGCAGTGCCAACTCACGGTCCTCTGCCCCCTTCCTATCCATAGAAATAAAAGTGAAAGCCACTGAGGCAGCAACAGGCTGACCCTGTGGAATTTGAGGGGAGAAGTAAGAACAAGCGTGTCTCTTAAACCAATCCTCTAAGTCCCCACTCTGTGCCTGAAGCTGTGCCACCCTCCGTACCTGGATAATCTCTAAAGAAGAGGATTCTGAGGCTCAGAGAGGTGCCAGCCTTGCCCAGTCCAGTAAGTGACTCAGCCAGGCTTCCAGCCTGGGTCTGCCTGGAACCAAACCTGCACACGGACCCCTTGCACTGCACCATTCTGCGTCTCCTCTGAGAGCACGGCGCTTCCTGCTTCCCTTCCAGAGGGCTGGGGAGGCACTTTGTGCCCACTCAGAACCAGAAAGCTGCAGTTTCTGAGCTGACTGAGATCAAGTTGTTGGAGTGTCACTTAAACCCCTCATTGAGCTGTCAGTGCAGAAACTGATACTCCCCACAACTCCACAATGACTGCCTCTATCCAGGCTGCCTGATTTGCAATTTCCTCCCATCTGAGCTTTATAAACGGAGATGCATGTAAGAGTCTGGGTTAACATTGGGACAGCAGTGGGGAACTCAGAGCTGGCAAAATCGGGACATTGAGGAAGAGAAGGGGCTTCTGCTGTGACACTGCCACTCCTTTGAGTTGATCAAGATCAAGCTGGCTGGGCAGTGGTCCCTTGTCATTGTCCCCCATCTATTCTCATCTGCCTCACAATGTTCTCAGATAGAGATGCATCATTCTTGGGTCAAGAACCATTCACGTGTTCAAATAGGTTCTCAAGCTTCCTTATTAGTAGTCCCTTATTAGAAGATAATACGGACTCTTTATAGCTGCACCTGTCATTTATTGGACACCTGTAATGCACCTAGGAGGTATGAGTACAGACCTGATTGCACATACGCTCTCTTGCAAGGTAAGTACTAGCATCCTCATCTTACAGAGGTTCAGAGAGGTGAGATGAGTTGCCCAAGGACATAGGAGTAGCAAATGGCAGAGCCAAGGGTTAGAGGTCGGCGTCCAGCCTATTGGCAATAATGCAGCCTTGCAGCCGTGCTATATCTCCAAAGCCTGGGACCAGGCACTGGAAATACAGAGAAGCCCATCTACAGGTTGGTCCACCTGCCTGTGCCTCAGCGTCATGGCATGACCCAGACACAGGCAGGCATGAAAGAAGGGGTGGGTTCGCATGGAGTCCCCTCTGATCTCCCACCGGGCTGACAGCAGCGGGTGGAGACCTGGACCGGGGCCCCTCAGTGCTGGTGGCTGGCGCCATCGGCAGACTGGGTTGGCACAGTGCTGACCGTGCAGCAAACACCCCCCAGAAAGAGTTTCACCAACTGTACCAGCCAGTCAGAGAACCGCCTGCGCCTGCATGTTGGGGCACAGTGGAAAACTTTCAGAAACCTCCACCTTCGTTCTTAATAAGAGACACTACCTCTAGTTACACACACTGGCTCCCATGTCCTCAAAGCCTTGGGTCCCGTCTGACTCTTTCCAGAATATTTGATCAGGGTCTGAAAATCTGCAACAGATTCTCATCCGAAAGCACTAATTAAATATTTTCTGAATTAACATGACCATGCCTAGAAACACTTATAAGGCTATTATCTCTGTAGCAGTGGATGCTTACGAATAATTCTGCTTCTCCCAAATCATCGGAGTGGGGCTGTGAGGACTGTGGACCTGACAGCACCATCGCGGTGCCTTTTCAAAGTCACAGAATTCTGCAGATGGCAGACGGGTTTAGTATGCAGGGGGCTGTCCAGTGTTCATATTCTATTAATAAAGTGCCTTTTCCATTCTAATGTCTCATGAAAATTTGAAGTGTCAGCTTATTACTTACAGGTCTTCAAACACACAGACCAAATTCTCCAGAAGTCTTGGAAGACATCAGGCTGGCTTCCCAAACAATGTTCTGTGACCCATGTGGCATTTGGTGCAGTGTGTGTGTGTGTGTGTGTGTGTGTGTGTGTGTGTGTGTGTGTCAGAGAGACAGAGACAGAGAGGAGAGAGAAGATGGAGGCATGGAAGGTGTAAAGAGAGGGTGCCAATTTACCATTTTTAATCTAAGAGTTGAAAGTAAAGGCTGACTGGAGCAGAGTTGTGGAGCTCGGAGGGGCTGCCTGGCCTCAGGATGTCACATAGTCACTGGCACCCACAGTCCAGGGTTCAAATCCCGATTCTTCCACGTCCAGGCCTTGTGGCCTTGGCTCGTCACTTTGCCTTGGTTCTGCCTTTGTACAGTAGGGAGAACACAACTAGGGGGGCTTGGGACAATGTCTGTGAAGCAGTTATCAAAGCCCTGGGCCCCTGGGGGCCCACAGGAGGGGCTGGGTGGAGGGCTGCTGGTGTGACTGTTCCTGTTCTTACCCCACTACTTAGTTTCCTTGAGATTCTCACTGTCCGGCAGAATTGAGACACTGATCTTTCCAAGGTTCAGAGAATGCCTCAGAGTTCTGGCAAGTGCACCGCAACCTTCCTTCAGGGACCAGGACAGCCGGCTTGCTGGGTGGGGGTGAGAGGTCTTTGTGGGTGAGGGGGTGGGAGGGTGGCTTTCCTGGCCTCATCAGCCCTCTGCAGTGACAACCATCAAGAGACCTGCCAGCTCAGCTCAGAGGGCTTCCTGCTGAGAGAGGACTGGTTCCGGGAGGGTCCTGCCCACAACGAATACAGAGCAAAGGGGTACAGAGGTAGGGCCAGGGGCAAAGGACTTGGGGGGAGGGTCTGCGGGTATCTGCTCTGTGTCACCCCCGAGTCAGAATAATACACATCTCTGTGTTCTGCTTCTGATTTGCTAACAGGCCCACACCCTGCAGCATTTTACCTTCTCCCTTCCCCGGGCACTGCCCAGACTTTGCCTAGACTCCCCCGGGCACCTATATCAGGGTGTCTCTGAACCGCCTGTGTCATAATCACCTAAAATGCTTCAAAAAGCAGACACCTGACCCGCTCTCTCTCCTCCTCTCCCCTGACCTAGTGTGGGCTCTCACCCCAGGGGATTTGCATGGCAGAACTGTGTCAGGCATTTTAGGGCTGACATGTGTGCATTTTGAGTACGGAAGCATAAACATTTCCCCCTGACCAGAGCCTAATGGCAGAGGGTTTTCTAGTTCATACCACAGGCAGTACATGGAAAGTCACCTTGTTGCTTACCGGCAGGGCCGGTGGGGCAGGGGACAGGGAGCTAAAGGAGGACACAATGTCCTACACCAGGGTGGCTAATGCCTCCGCCAATCCCTGGGTCTGCGTCAGTACACAGCGGGCTCCAGGAATGGGGAGGGTACCTGGCGCCATTTTGATATTATGGCTAGGGACCCCAGAAGAGCAAACTCTGCCTAACAACCCCCTATCTCCCCATGGGGCTCCTCACTCGGGGTGCGCTCCTTTCCCAGGCCTTAACTAGCAACCACTGAGTGGCTTAAACAGTAGAATGGATTGTCTCAGTTCTAGAGGCTAGCAGTTCAAGATCAAACTGTCGGCAGGGTGGGTTCCTTCTGAGGGAGAATGTGTACCAGGCCTCTCTCCCAGTTTCTGCTGGTTTTCTGGCAATCTTTGGTGTTCCTTGGCTTGTACAAGCATCACTCCATCTCTGCCTTTATGTTCACATGGTGTTCTCTCTGTGAGCATCTGGGTCCAAATGTAACCCTTTTATGAGGACAACAGTCCTATTGGAGTAGGGCCCACCCCAAGGACCTCATCTTAACTAATTCCATTTGCAAGGACCCTATTTCCAAGTAAGGTCACGTTCCGAGGTCCTGGGGGTTAGGACTTGAACATATGAATTTGGGGGAGACAAGTCATTCCATAACAGGGAGGTATGACAAAGGAAACTAAGTCTCACTTTATTAACATTGAACCCAATAAGCCCTAAACCAAGGGCTCTTAGGTTAGAGGTGGGGGTGGGGACAAGAGGGGAGCTCAATAAACCAACAAGTGCAGTAAAAGAGAGAGGGACAGAGCATGGCAGGCACCTTTTAGCACGCGGGGACCCTGCCCATGAGGAAAACATAACTGATCAGAATAAGAGTCCTTCTTTCCTAGTGGGAACGTGGGCTGGAGTGTAACCTCTTTAAAAGGTTATCTGGAGGGGAGCACATGGTCATCCAAACGCTGGCTCAGATGTGGAATTACAAAGAAGCAGGTGTGGCAATATGGAATCCTCACCCCTTCTCAGCTCCCTTGAACAAATAGGGACTTGGAACAGTCGGAGCTAGGAGGGAGCAAAGCCAACCAGAGCAGGCCCACGGCAGGGAGCTGGGGGTGGGGGTCCATATGCACAGGAAAAGCAGAAAGCAGGTCAACCAGCCACATGTGAGCACAGCAGGGGCACCCCAGCTTCAGCTTGGCTCAGCGACCACACAAGCACAGGGACCAGGCCTGTATTGACGGAAAGCATCTCTTTGCCTGGAGGTCCTGACAAAGACCAGACATAGGCTTTTCAAAGCAGAGGTCGCCACGTGCACTGTGGGCAGGGCCAAGTGACAAAAGTTCTCGGTAGCACATTACAACTGTATGGAAAAGTTATTGTTTGGCTCAAAGGGACCCCAGAGCTCATCTCGTCCAACGTGATTGCTGAGGTTTGAAGCTAGCATGGCCCTGGACGTGGGTACAGTTAGATGGAACTGGGTTTCCCGTGTAGGATAAACTGGCTTGCTGCTCAACTCTCTGAGCCTCGATTTCCTCATTTGTAAAATGGGAAAGATACTGATTCTGCAAAATAATTGTAAGATGAGAGATGAGGCACAATCAAGTATTTGGCCCTAAGGAAACACTCAGCTGGGAACTATCATTACTGAGCCAGGCGAATTCAGACTTTCCATAAACTCTCTGAGAAACAAATGCGATTGATTTCACCTCTTAATTATCTAAGCAGCAAAATTTTAAATTGCCCTAAATAATTTTATTCTGTGAAGTCTGAAAAACCTACAAATAATAATTTTGACCTTGCTGGATAGTTAGCTATTTGGCTCTTTTATTGCATCCTCTTGGGAGAGCCAAAATGCTAAGAATGCATTAACAATACATAGAAGACTAGGCATTTTGGAAATGCAATTTGGCATCACATAGCAACAATGTGTTGGCGTTCAGCTATTTCATCACTATTATTAGGTGTGAATTCTAAATTCAGGATTTTTGTCTTTTTAAATTCATCACTTCCCAAAATAGAGTTCTTGAAAATACAGATTTCCCAAATGCTAACAGCTCCGTTTTCCCATTCGGGCTTCTAAGGACAAGAATGGAAGTGTGACCACCTTCCCCCACAGGGTCAGAGGGCAAGGGCAGACAGTGGTGCCGAGAATAAGAAGCCAAACAAAGGGCCCCCAGAATGGATTCATTAAGGATCTATTCACAAAGGGTATTGCAGTGGAGAATCACAGCCCACCAGCTTCCCACTCCTCTGCGTGGACTTATCCTCACAACCTCAGTCCCAAGAAGGCTTCAGGAAAACCACTAAAGGTGGCCATACAGAGTTCTAGCCCAAGCTCAGTCCTTTCTGTACCTGGGTCCTCACCTGGGCATCCCACCAAGCTGAAAGCCACTGTTGCCTTCCATCTTGCAGACCTGCCCCCTTCCCTCTTATTGTCCCCCCCACCCCCATGTAGAATGCAGGTGCCAGATCCCAGATGCCAGACCTTCCTCTACCACTGACTTGCTGTGTGATGTTGGGCAACCCCTTCCCCTTTCTGAGCCTCAATTTCCTCATTTGACAGGGGGTGGGAAGAGGTTGATTTGTGAGCTCTAAGCTCTCTCCCTGCTCTGTGGCCTTTTCTACCTTAATTAATGTCCAAATATGCTGGTCACACTTGAGAGAGAAGAATAAGTAGCATGATTTGGGGGAAGGCCATTAACACAGAGGGAAGCTTTACTACCTCACAGCCTGGCATTAGCACCACTGAGTGGGGTTGATGGACGGGTCCCAGGAGGACCCTCAGAACTGTACCTCCTTGACACATGAGTTGTATCTTCCCTAGTTCCCCCCAAAGAATAAGGATCACTTTAGGGTACCCTGACTGCCACTTTGCTTGGGGACACCAGAATCCCAACCCTGGGAAGAGGCCTTCCTGGCCAGCAGATTCTTTCCTGATATAAGACATACTTTGAGCTTTGTAGGATGTTTGCAAAATTATTCTCAGCCCTTCTTCCGAAACAACCTCCTTTGGAAGGCAGAGCTAGGATTTGAAGCAAAGAATCAGTCTTTTCTACTTGCATGAATCTCAGATGATCTTATTCAACTCCTCATTTTTCATATGAAACACCCAGGCCCGAGGAAGGGAAATGACTAGCCCAGGGTCACACAGCAGGTCAGCAGCAGAGTTGGAGCAGTGGCCAGGATTAGCCCATTTGTTAGATGAGCTTGGGTTCCAGAGTCAGACAGCCCTGGGTTCAAATCCTGCCTCGACAATTTACTGGTCATGTGACCTTGGGCAAATTACTTAACCTCCTTGGACATCTATCCCCTCACATGTAAAGTGGAGATTGTCGCATCTGCCATGGTTCCATGCAATCACACGTGTGAATTGCGTAGTTAGCACAGTTAACTAGAATGAAACAAGTGCCTGGTGAATGTCTCCTGGCATTATTGTTGTAACTTGCTGTTGTTATTGTTACTGGAGGAGGCAGTCTCAGAGAACTGAGGCTTGGCCAGGAAGCTGGGCTCAGGGACTGACTGGAGCTCTGGTCCTTGAATGTCCCGAGGCAGTGCCAGCTGTGCTCTCAGTAATGGCCTTCCCCATCTCCCCACAGGCTGCTGGAGCTGTCCTCCGCGGTGCCCATCAGCTCGCACTGGGGGGTGCTGTCCAAGTGCCTGGCCTACAGCAAGGCTGCGTCCGACCCCTTCGTGTACTCCTTACTGCGCCACCAGTACCGCAAAAGCTGCAGAGAGATGCTGAACAGGGTCCTCAACAGGCGTTCCTTCCACCCCTCGGGCCTCACAGGTGACTCCCACAGCCAGAACATCCTGCCAGTCTCAGAGTGAAGGACGCCACTCCTACTGGAGCGTTTGGAGTGAGACAGCTGGTGAGAAGGCAGGGAGGGCTTGGGGCTCCTGGGCGGACGCCATCAGCCGCCACCTACCTGGCAAGCCCCGTGATTCCGGTTCCCTGGCTTACAGGGGCTCTGAAGGCTGCTTCCTGGTTCCTCAAGGGCAGATGTTGAACTGTCCCTATTTATCACCAAAGGATGACGGTGGGATGTGCTCTGGCTCTTCTTTCTGAGAAGCTCCTTTGAGCTCCTAGACTCACCAGAGGCTCCCAGAGATGAGTCTCGGTCCAGTCTTCATGAAGGACACGCAGTGCTGGTGGCAGTTGGGGAAGCATGGCGTCCCCCTGCTGCCTCACCCCTGGATATTGGGCTCCGTGCTGAAGAAAAGCGGTGGTCTCCACGGAACATCAGTCATGCTGAAAGTGAGGTTGGCAGAGGCCGTTAGGCCCCACATCTAGTGTGGCTGCTCTTTCCTACAGGGTAGTGGTGGCTGCTTTAACCCAAATATTATTCAGCTGGTACTAACTAAATTGTGCTCAGCTAGGACTCTTGGGTCCTGTGCCCAAGGGGAAAATGCGTAACAACCAGTGGCTAGCCGATTGTTGCCGACCAGTTGTCTTAGAAATGCTCATACTGGATTCCACTTTTGTCCCTCCCTTCCCTCCAAAAGCTAACATTTGTGTGTGTGGACACTCTTAGCATGAAAATGGTTTAAATAGGCAGGTAATACATGTAATAATGTTCTTTAAAGTCTGACCTTGAAGTCACCTTCTTCTGATTTACATGCCATTAGCATTGGAGCCAAGGAGAGGCAGGAGGAAAGTAGTTGGCTGGTCCCCCTCCCCAATTTGTGACCTGAATTTGCAGGAAGCATTTTACTTTGTCTCACACATCTTGTCTGGCACGTCCTTTGAGATGGACGGACAAGAACTGACCGGATCAGGGTTTTAGCCTTGATTTTAAAGCACAGGCTTCCATTATCCTGGTGGCTCAATACCTTCATTCCTGGAAGTCTATCAACAGAAAGCAGAGGCTGCCAGAGGTGACTGAGAAAGTGCCCTGTGCTAATGATGAGAGAGTGAAGTTTTTATTGAAAACCATAACTATAATACATATGCCAATCCATTAGCAGTTCTCATCTTGATTTAATAAAAACCAAGGTGAATGGACCATGCTTTCTGCTCACCCCATCTGTGTTCACCATTTCAAATTAGTGTACAAATGCGAAGAGCAGTTAGTTCTCAGTCCTCTAAGTGATTCCTCCAGAGTGGAAAGGATGGGGAGACAGCGCCACACATCCTAACCTTGCAGGTGTAACGGGGAGCACAGGGTTCACCAGGGTGAACTGGGAAGAGCCTGTCGTTTTCACTGCCAGGTGGCCCCAGTATTGAAAGAAAGAGAAATGTTGTGCATGTCTAGTTGGAAAGATGTCATGTCAACCTTAGCTCCTCATTTAGAAAACAAATAACTGAGCTGGGCCTAGTCTTGTCGAGTTTCAAGGTTTCCATGGAGACTGGAAAAGAGACAGATGTAGCTTCCGAGGCCTCTACACCTTCTGTTTGCAGTTGGGGGTGTGCGTGCACCTGCTTGGAAGAGCCAGTGGGGCACAACCATCCCAATTCCGTCTTTACGAATGTGACGTTGGTAGCTTGAAATCAGCCATGATGGGGCTCTTTATAGCAAGAAAATCAGCAAATGCTACAAATCGGGTCTTTTCTGCACTGAGAGCTGGTTGTTAGACATCTACCAGTGCACCCCTGCCCAGACCTGACTTTGTGTGTTACTGAAACAAATGCCTATGATTCAGAGAGCATGTTGCTACTCAAGTTGGAATCACAGCAGACATTCATTTGGGTGGCAATTTCCTAGTGACAAGCAGCTATCTGTCCACCTTCCATTGTCCCAGCACCAAAAGTACCAATGAGATTGAAAACAAGCATGGGACCAAGAAAATATGCACAAATACTCTCAGAATTTGGCAAAGAGGCGTTGTGACTCAGTGGGTGAGGTCAGTACACAGTCAAGTTCAAGCAGTAAAATATGTTACCATCAAAGGCAGATTGTGTCAAATCCTCCTCCTGCTCACTCTGTATAGATAGCTGATAATCCCGAAGCAACCAGATATCTTTACCTCTTCTTTAGCTAACAAACAAAATCTGTCGCTTAGAACGCCACGTATCTTGAAAAAATGCTTTCATAATTTTCACTAGCCCCCTAGGACTGCTAAAAACCCAAGAATGCCAGTTGTATTGGCATCAGGTAGACAAACCCCCAGATAAATCCGTTGATTGAGGGTTTTCATTATTATTTAGACACAGGTATTAAAATCCAAGGAGAAGTGAGAAGAGAATCATGGAGTTAGCAACCAGCATCTACCACCTTGGCCAGAATGAACTTGAGATGCAGGTTTATATTCATCTATAGACAGTCTACAAAATTTGCCCCCGCTTCATTAGTCCCAGGTGAATTATCTACCTCATTTGGTTATTTAAGGTATCAAACATCACGTGGTTTTCTCAGGTGAAGCACTTAGAGACATCCGGGCCAGCATCTACGTCACCCGGCCTGGGTTTATCTCCTTGACTTCAGTCTAGTGCATGGTTTGATGTGGAAAGCCCAAATGCTGGTGGACAGCTGGATGAGGTGAAAGCACTTTAAGAAGCTTGAAAATAAAGCCTGGACTGAGAGGCTATCAAATTCCTGAACCCACAGATAGCGCACAGTTTCCAGCCCTACATGGCCAGAATTTGTAGGTTTATACCCAGCTTACAATGTCTTTTTCAGTCACTCTGCAACTATGCTAGCTTTTCTTTATGCTTCTTCTTGAAGGAGCGGATTTCAGAGCCCTGAGACTTACTTACTAAGGGACTGTCAACTCAGATGAGAGTCGTGGCATTTGGGGTTTGCGTGTGTCATGGTCAGCTGACCTCCCAAAGATGGTTCACTGAGAGCCTGCCTGTTTTTACTTAGAAATCGGCCGGGGGGAGAAAAGGAAGTTGACTTGTGTCATCTCATACCAACTGTATATTCCTTCTAGCACTCAGCTCAGTCTTCTGTCACCACGAGCAATAAACTTCTCTCCTTATGTCTGTGAAATTCGTTTTCGTCTCCATGGTGCCTTTCTTTCTGAGAGAAGCTGGAAAGAATAGGCCATGCCCCATGTCTTGGTTGTAATGCTTTTGCGTACCTGTGGGCAGGTTGACGGTGCCTACTCGTGGCTATAGTATGACCCTTGGAGGGACTGCAGGCTGTGAAGTTTCAGAATTTAATCCAAATGCAGCACAAACTAATGTGCCTGTGATTCTCATGAGAATATTGTGTCAGGTACCAGAAAGTCCTTGCATTAGCCCATATCCTTTAGACTGTGAGTGCCATGGGGAAGAGAGAGGTCCCAGATATATTTGGGGCTCCCACTACCTTTCTGGAAGATTTAAAGCATCTGGAAGGGATGCTTTAAACTTGAACTTTACTATCCAAAGAATCACCAAGGGAGGTTGTTTAAAATGCAGTTTCCCGTGCCCCCTCCTCAACGGTCAGTGTAAGGAGGTTTGGGCAGGGCCTGGGATTCTGCATTTTCAAACATCAGTGCCCGGGTGACTGTTGTAAGTGGTCTTCAAACTATTCCCTGAGGAAAAATGATCTTAGATGCCCGGACAAACTCTACGGAAAGCTGGGTCTTTCTAAATATCTACACTGCAATTGTCTCATATGTTTCCCTAATTCTCCAAATAGTTCGTTCAAGTTCCAGACCAGCCAAGGGCTGAGTCATCTTGCTCTCAGAGGGACAAAATTAATCACACAAGAAATGATAAAAAAAAACCCGTTTTCAGAAGACTCTGGTGCAATAGCAGAAGCTGTCCGCCCTTGCCTGTGAAGGCATCGGCAAAGCAGCCTCATTCTTTTCCGTGGGGCTCCCAGGTAGCAAACATGAGATGTATTGGGGTATTGGCCAAGGACGGCAGCACTGGCTGGCTCAGAACCAGGATGCTTTGTGAGAAAGAAGGAAGCCTGGCACCCAGAGGGACACTTGCTGGCGTCTCGACTCAAACTCTGTCCTGGTAGCCACGGGAGGTGATGGTGTCGGCTCCCTCTGTCACTAACCCATCCCACCCTCTTCCCACCGGCCTCATACATGGGGAGTGGAGCCAGGCAGAGGCAGGGTCAGAGAGAGACAGTGCTGGATGCTGTGGGTGTGGCTCTCTTATTGGTCCCCATCTTCATCCAGCATGGCCGGTCCTGCCAGGTCGCTGCTTGGAATCACGACAAAGTACTAACAACTAGTGTGTACTGAGTGAATATTAGACAGCAGGCACCACGCTGAGTGTAAAGGGGCTGTGATTCCGTTCATTTTCACAATAATCCTATGATGTAGGTACTGCTCTGACCTCCTTTTTACAGATCTGGGAAGATCTGTAGGTCCTGGGCAGCAGGCAGAGAAATTTGAGGGGCAAAGCAAAACAAGGTAGTCTCTCAGGAAGGGCCATTCAGCACCAGGGGGAAGAGCCTCCAACTTCACCCAACTCATGGCAGCTTGAGGCGCAGTGGGTGTCTCTCCATCGGCAGCAGACAACCCCTCATCACAGCTCCGGGCTGGCACCCAGCCTCGGGGCCCCTCCCATCACACATCTGCCATGCTTGGGAAGGAATCCTCTGAATCTCTCTTCCTCCATATGTGTTTCCAGGGGAATTCTGGGGGAAGAGGCTTAGCAGCAAACTCTACATCCAGAAGCTACGGTTCACAAGCCCTATTCACCTACAAGGAATCTGTCTGACTAAACGTTTTAGGGGTCTGAAGGTTTATTGTCCACCTGAACTTTCCTGAAACCCTGAGTCAGCAGCCTTCACGAGCATCCATATAGCACAGCACGGTCCTGGCTCTGAAGTCAACGTCTCCGTGCTCTGAAGCCATGAGGGTTTACAGGGAGGACCCTGGTGATGGCTGTAGGAATCTGGGCTGAGGTGGCCGTGGGGAGACGGTTTTGTGGGGAGGTCCTCCATGGTTTGCTCTTAGGGGTTCAGTGGGGAAAGGTGGCCGAAAGGATTTGTAGTCTCCTGCCTTCCAGCCAGCTCCCACTTTCTCTCAAGATTAAGTGGCCTGTTGGCCCTCAAAGAACTGGTCTAGCCCCTGGCCAGCGGCTTTTGCTCTGCTGGTGGCTGAAGCCCTGGCCTGGTCCCAGGAAGAGATGTGGGAATCTCAGACTTGCTCCTGTCTCCCCAATTCACATGTAACCACTAAGTGAAAGCCTCCTCATGCCTCCTTCCACAAATACAGGGTCAGAGAGCAGGAGCAGAGCCCTTCTGGGTGCTGGCTACCCAGAGGAGAGCAGTCCCAAGGCGTGGAACTGTGCCTCTTCCCAAGAGATCTGCATTGGGAGAGGGAGTGGCTAGGACACACGGCTTCGCTCAGCCTGACCCACATGTCACTGTGCAGAAGCAGGGTTGAGGAAAGCCCAGTCCTGGCACAGTTCAGAGAGCGGTATGTTGTAGCTGTGGGCTCCAGCCAGAGCTGTAAAAACACCTGCCTGTCATTCCTCAGACATTTACTGAGCACCGCAGTGTGCCAGCCCTGTGTTGTGTCAGCCTCTGGGGGAGACCAGGCAATACCCTGCAGTGTGGGGTGGGGGCTGCCCCAGAGGTGTGCACACAGTACTGGGGGGCTGCAGGGGGAGGGTTCTGGAAGCCTTCCCACAAACCCTGACATTGGGCCAGAACTTCCAATAGGGAAGCGCATATGACAAGACACAGAGGAGGTGACTGCCTGTGCGAGTCTAATGGGGGTTGAATACAGCTCAGCGTGTGTCTGGGAATGAAGAGGAAAAGTACCTTCCTCTCCAGACAGAGTGAATGTGATCTGTGGCCAATGGGAGCCGATCACTGTCTTTAAGTAGGGAGTATCAAGTTAGACGTCTTTTGAAAGGACAAAACACGGGGCAAATCTACATAAAGTTAGCTACCGGAAAAGGGAAACAAAGGAGGGAAGGAAGGAAGGGAGGGAGGGAGGGAGGGAGGGAGGGAGGGAGGAAGGAAGGAAGGAAGGACAGAAAGAAGAAAGGAAGGAAGGAACTAAACTGCATTACACTTATTTTGAGGGGCACGTACATTATACAGTGAATGGGGAAGGAGACGTAATTCACTCTTAAGAAACCAACCTCATTTGGCCAAGGTGCATCCCCTGACACTCTACCTGAGTGGGAGCAAAGGTGTGTCTTTGGTAGGGAGTGTACACAGTGAGTGTCAATGCCACATACCTCCAGGGACAAATGGAAGGATTCAAACAGTGGAAACAACCATGTTTGCAAAAGTTATCCTCCCCCTGCGTAGCAATTCAACCACACCCTTCACACCCACACCTACTTCCGGGCCTTGTACAAATTGCTCATGCAGGGTGTCATGTTAATATGTATCTAACATTTAAAGGTCAAACATTATTAATCTAATCACTTAGCAGTGCTATAGTTTATCACGGATTCCTATATTTAAGGACTTCTGAAATAATTTAGATTGCTAATTCAAAAGACCACGTGTGTGCACCTTCCGGGGACGTGTATGCTCTTAGGATCACAGGTCCCGTGCTCTGTAGTCAGCATTTTACTTATCCCTTGGCACGGAAGACTTCGTTGCCTGTATTTAATGGAAACTAGAGTGCATATTTCCCTGGTTTTAAAGAACCTAAAATCTGCATTTGGAGACAGGAAGTCCACTTTGAACTGTGAGAGTCAGATTATTGACCTCGAGGCCCAGACCTCGGTGACACCCTATACTACCCATGGGGAATGTGTTTGGAGGAAGCAGTGATGCCATTCACCATGGCTCCCCATCGATTGGTTGACCTGAGCTGCTTAGTTTCCTAATGAGCACATCAGAGTGATTGCCCATGCCTGGCTGAAATACCAAAGGCCCAGCCCCCAGGCCTCAGCCCAGCACTGCACTGCATCCAGGTCATTTAATACCACATCTTTGCTTGAATTATTACCCGTAACCAAACCCCATGCTCTAAAAACCTTACAAAAAAACTGACATCATTCCAAACCTCAACAGTCCTGTTTTACAAGCATATAAACATAATCTCTTCTGGAACATTTAAGGGACATTTCAGGAGAACGAGGTCTCGCCAAGCCCATCAGGATTTCCCCAGGGAAAACCTGACTAACTCCAGATCATAAGCAGCATTGAAAGTCCAGTGACAAATCAAAAAGGCACTTGTCTTACCCCCACGACCACATGGAGCGTTTTCCTAAACATTGCAGTAGGGTAGTCTTTGTTTACTTAGGCACACGTGGGAAAGAATTTCAAACCCTTGCCATGTGGACATGTGTGACACGTTTGGGTGAGGCAGTTCCTAGGCAGACATCGTTCTACCGCTCTGCTGTGCTGTGGTGTGGAGTGGATGTCAGCGGACCAGTTCAGCCACCCCGTCTGTCCTTGCTAATGGGGCACGCCTATCACCCACGCTAACCCTGCCCAATTCCCAGAGGGAGAGCCATCACTGCCCGTGCTTGCGAGGAGAATGGTTAGACGCCACCCTGAGGACAACTGGAAGCTCTAAGGAATGAGAGCACCAGAGTCCAATTCCTTTAGTTTTCATAGATTTCATGATTTTTTTGGTGTCTGTGTGGCGGGGACACTTACACCATCTTAGCTTGAGGCGTCACAGGGAGCCCGCATTATGGAAAACTGAGGTCTGTGCCAGCTAGGGTAGCATTCCACAAGGAAATGTTCTTTCTGTTGGGACACTTCAAAAATACTTTTGGAAACTGGGATTTAGAAAAATAAAAGACATTTCATCCCCAGGGACAAAGTAATCTGCCATTGACTGGCTCCTTCACAATGTTCTGTCCCTAATGTCCGACCTACAGGAACATGGGTGGGACATCTGTGTGGATGTTGGAGCAAATGTGCCCACAGATGTGAGCGCCCGCAACTCTGCGCCCGTGAGCGAACACACGCGGGTGACTGTGCACAAACGCAAACAGCTGCACACAGTGTACAGCGAATGAAGCCAATGTTTAGCATCCTCACCGTTTGTTAACACTGTAGCTTTACCTTTATTTTCTCCTAATTTATTAAATAGGAGTATGGCTCCATTTAAAAGACAAACTTACAGAAGCCCTCCCAATGTGGCACTATTTCCTTTCACATCACACACATGCCAATAGCTCTTCTCTGTTCAAATGGAATACAAGATTTTTGAATCCAAGACCAATGTCACGTGCTCTGTGTACAGTGGCTTGTGATTCTTGAAAACATATCAGACAATGTGACATATTCTTATGATAGAATTGATAGCTAATACGGGGGAAGGGAAAGTATATAAAGCCTCCTGTTATAAAATCTGGTCCACATGCTTTCATGACCTGGTATGAACACATTTTTGTTATGTACAAGTCAAGTGTCAGAAATGCTGGGTTTCTATAACTTCACGGTGGGACATAGTTTGTGTCTCTTGTATCTCCTATCATCCTATATTCTACCCATTTCCTCTCCCATTTCCGGTCCCCAGATGCTCCTGGCCCTCACACTGCCTTCTGAGAGGTAGATATTCATGCTTTGGGAGTATCTGTTATCTTTCCCAAACTTAAAGCCCCCATCCCTTTCCAAACATGCCTGCCCAGGGACGGACCACCTGTCTCTGGGACGCATGTCTCCCACCCGGGACTCGAGGAGTTTGCGGGACTCGAGGAGTTGAACCGGCAACCTTGTGGTTGAGAGCCCACTGGCCCATGTGGGAATCGAACTGGCAGCCTTCGGAGTTAGGAGCATGGAGCTCTAACCGCCTGAGCCACCGGGCCGGCCCCCCAGTCTGTGGTATTTTTGTTACAGCAGCCTGAACAGACTAAGATAAGGCCTCAGCTGTATTTTCTCTTTGAAAATTTCCAGATGTTGGCTTTCTCATTTAGTAGCTGCAGAGACCAAGCTCAGAGAGGTTAAATGGCTCACCCAGGATCACACAGCCAGTAAGTGGGGCACCGAAATTTGAACCAAATGTGTCTGACATTACAGTATGTTTTCACTAAATTCATGAAGACACCTCCTAAACTTAGAGAATATTTAGCAAGGTCTCTCTTTATACAGTTGGGGAAACAGGCTTAGAGAAGGAAAGGACTTCCTAACATCAGACATTAGAACTCAAGTGTTCCATAATTAGGCAAGCCACTCTCTATCTTCTTTCAAAAATCTCTTCTATGTTCTGGTCCTAATGTCAGATTTCCCACTTTCTAGGTATACCTTGAGCACGTTGACCTTATTGTGGCACGCTTCTCTCCTCCCCAAATGGAGGGGAGAACATTTTATTCCTCAAAGGCTTGCAAGGAATAAGTCAGCATTGCACACGAAGCATGAAGAGCAGTGCCTCACATTTAGGAACACCCAACCGACATTACAATTGTTATTGTTGTTCTGGGGTCCATGATGCTGCAGCTGCTGCTGCTTTAGAATATTACCTCCTGCTTAACTGCAGAATTAACATAAAATTAATGTCTTCATGTGAGCAGTATCTAAGACCCAGGGCACAGGTGATGAAATACCAGCTTTGCATTAACTTGCTGTGTGACCTGGAACAGGTGACTTAACCTCTCTGTGCCTCAGTTTCTTTATGTGTAAACTGAAAATAACAGTAAGACCTGCCTCACAGTGCTGTGCAATCATTGTGTTCTGCCTGCTAGAACCTGCTTGACACAAGGTTAGCAGTTCAAAGTTGGAGGCTAATATTAGTGCTATCGTCCCAGATAGCACACTGTCACTGCAAAGGAGAATCTTGGGCTTCTCAGGAGGGACTCCTAGGAAACGCAGTCATGGGGGAGGCATCATGAGTGAGGGGGCTCGGCTGGGTCTCCTTTATCTTACCCCTCTCCACAGTGCCCACAATGCTGCGGCGTGATTCATTTCTTTTTTTTTTTTTTTTTTTTTTTTTTTTTTTTTTTTAAAGATATTTATTAAATTTATTGAGGTGACAGTTGTTAGTAAAATTACATAGATTTCAGGTGTACAATTCTGTATTACATCATCTATAAATCCCGTTGTGTGTTCATCACCCAGAGTCAGTTCTCCTTCCATCACCATATATTCGATCCCCCTTACCCACATCTCCCACCCCCCACCCCCCACCCCCCTTACCCTCTGGCAACCACCAAACCATTGTCTGTGTCTATGAGTTTCTGTTTCTCATTTGTTTGTCTTGTTCTTTTGTTGTTTTGGTTTATATACCACATATCAGTGAAATCACATGGTTCTCTGCTTTTTCTGTCTGACTTATTTCGCTCAGCATTACACTCTCAAGATACATCCATGTTGTCACAAATGTTCCTATATCATCTTTTCTTACTGCCGAATAGTATTCCATTGTGTATATATACCACAACTTCTTCATCCATTCATCTATCGAAGGACATTTTGGTTGTTTCCATGTCTTGGCCACTGTAAACAAAGCTGCAATGAACATTGGAGCACACGTGTCTTTATCTCTAAATGTTTTCAGATTTTTTGGGTAGATACCCAGGAGAGGGATTGCTGGGTCATATGGCAATTCTATTCGTAATTTTTTGAGGAACCTCCACACCGCCTTCCATAACGGCTGCACCAGTCTGCATTCCCACCAACAGTGTATGAGGGTTCCTTTTTCTCCACAGCCTCTCCAACATTTGTTACTATTTGTCTTGTTGATGATGGCCATTCTGACTGGGGTGAGGTGATATCTCATTGTGGTTTTGATTTGCATTTCTCTGATGATAAGTGATGTTGAGCATTTTTTCATATGTCTATTTGCCATTTGTATGTCCTCTTTGGAGAAATGTCTCTTCAAGTCCTCTGCCCATTTTTCAATTGGGTTGTTTGTTTTTTTGTTGTTCAGTTGCATGAGTTCCTTGTATATTCTGGATACTAGCCCCTTATCGGAGGCACTGTTTGCAAAAATCTTCTCCCATTCAGTTGGTGGCCTCTTTATTTTGTCAATGGTTTCTTTTGCTGTGCAGAAGCTTTTAAGTTTCATATAGTCCCATTTGTTTATTTTAGCTTTTACTTCCATTGCCTTTGGAGTCAAATTCATAAAATGCTCTTTGAACCCAAGGTCCATAAGTTTAGTACCTATGTTTTCTTCTATGCAGTTTATTGTGTCAGGTCTTATGCTTAAGTCTTTGATCCATTTTGAATTAATTTTGGTACATGGTGACAAATAGCAGTCCAGTTTCATTCTTTTGCACGTGGCTATCCAATTCTCCCAGCTCCATTTATTGAAGAGGCTGTCTTTGCTCCATTGTATGTTTTTAGCTTCTTTGTCAAAAATTATCTGTCCATATTTATGTGGTTTTATTTCTGGGTTCTCAATTCTATTCCATTGGTCTATATGTCTGTTTTTCTGCCAATACCATGCTGTTTTGATTATTGTGGCCCTGTAGTACAGGCCAAAGTCAGGAAGTGTGATACCTCCATTATAGTTCTTTTTTCTTAAGATTGCTTTGGCTATTCGGGGTCTTTTGTGGTTCCAAACAAATCTGATGATTTTTTGTTCTATTTCTTTAAAATATGCCATTGGGATTTTGATGGGGATTGCATTGAATCTGTATATTGCTTTGGGTAATATGGCCATTTTAACTATGTTGATTCTTCCAATCCATGAGCACGGAATGTCTTTCCATTTCTTTGTGTCTTCTTCAATTTCTTTCAGAAAAGTCTTATAGTTTTCAGCATATAGGTCTTTCACATCCTTGGTTAAGTTTATTCCTAGGTATTTTATTCTTTTTGATGCAATTGTAAAAGGAATTGTTTTTTGTATTTCTTTTTCTGAGATTTCATTGTTGGTATATAGGAAGGCAATGGACTTTTGTGCGTTGATTTTGTAGCCAGCAACTTTACTGTATTCGTTGATTGTTTCTAATAGCTTTTTGGTGGAGTCTTTAGGGTTTTCTATATATAGCATCATGTCATCTGCAAAGAGTGATAATTTAACTTCTTCATTCCCAATTTGGATGCCTTTGATTTCTTTCTCTTGCCTGATTGCTCTGGCAAGGACTTCCAACACGATGTTGAAAAGCAGAGGTGATAGGGGACATCCCTGTCGTGTTCCTGAACGTAGAGCAAAGGGCTTCAGTCTTTCTCCATTAATTATGAGATTAGCAGAGGGCTTGTCATATATGGCTTTTATTATGTTAAGGTATTTTCCTTCTATACCTATTTTATTAAGTGTTTTAATCATAAATGGATGTTGTATCTTGTCAAATGCTTTTTCTGCATCAATTGATATAATCATATGATTTTTGTCCTTTATTTTGTTTATATGATGTATCACATTGATGGATTTGCGTATGTTGAACCATCCTTGTGCCCCGGGGATGAACCCCACTTGGTCGTGATGAATAATCTTTTTAATGCATTGTTGTATTCGATTTGCTAGAATTTTATTTAGGATTTTTGCATCGGTATTCATCAGAGATATTGGTCTGTAGTTTTCTTTTTTTGTGCTGTCTTTACCAGGTTTTGGTATCAGGGTAATGTTGGCCTCATAAAATGTGTTGGGGAGTACTGTTTCTTCTTCAATTTTTTGGAAGAGTTTGTGCAGAATTGGTATTAGATCCTCTTTGAAGGTTTGGTAGAATTCACTAGTGAAGCCATCTGGTCCCGGACTTTTGCTTTTGGGAAGGTTTTGGATGACTGATTCAATTTCGTTACTGGTGATCGGTCTGTTTAGATTTTCCAGTTCTTCATGGTTCAGCCTTGGAAGGCTATATGTTTCTAAGAACTTATCCATTTCTTCTAGGTTGTTGAATTTGGTGGCATATAGTCCTTCATAGTATTCTTGGATGATCCTTTGTATTTCTGTGGTGTCCGTGATAACTTCCCCTTTTACGTTTCTGATTTTGTTAATCAGTGTCTTCTCTCTTTTTATCTTAGTAAGTCTAGCCAAGGGTTTGTCAATTTTGTTAATCTTCTCAAAGAACCAGCTCTTTGTCACATTAATTTTTTCTATTGTCTTTCTGTTCTCTATTTCATTTATTTCTGCTCTAATTTTTGTTATTTCCTTTCTTCTGCTGACCTTGGGTTTTACCTGTTCTTCTTTTTCTAGTTCTTTAAGGTGTAACATGAGGTTATTTATTTGGGAATTTTCCTGTTTCTTGAGATAGGCCTGTAATGAGATAAATTTCCCCCTTAAAACTGCTTTCGCTGCATCCCAAAAATTTTGGTAGGATGTATTTTCATTGTCATTTGTTTCTATGTATCTTTTGATCTCTCCTCTAATTTCTTCTTTGACCCAGTCCTTCTTTAAAAGTATGTTGTTTAGTCTCCATGTATTTGTGTTTTTTCCCGCTTTCTTTTTACAGTTGATATCCAATTTCAAAGCCTTGTGATCAGAGAATATGCATGGTATGATTTCAATCTTTTTAAATTTGTTGAGACTGATTTTATGTCCCAATATATGGTCTATCCTTGAGAATGTTCCATGTACACTAGAAAAGAATGTGTAGTCTGATGTTTTAGGATGAAGTGCTCTATAAATGTCAATTATGTCCATTTCATCTAATGTGTCATTTAGGGCTACTATGTCGTTATTTATTTTCTGTTTGGATGATCTATCCATAGCTGTCAATGATGTATTTAAGTCCCCTAGTATAATTGTGTTTTGGTCAATTTCTCCCTTTAGTTCTGTTAGTAGTTGCTTGGTGTATTTCGGTGCTCCCTGACTGGGGGCATAAATATTGATGACTGTTATGTCTTCTTGTTTTACAGTCCCCTTCACCATTATGAAATGTCCATCTTTGTCTCTTGTTATCTTTTTCACCTTGAAGTCTGTTTCATCTGATATCATTATGGCTACACCTGATTTTCTCTGGGCACCATTTGCTTGGAGTGTCAATTTCCACCCTTTCACTTTGAGTCTATGCTTGTCCTTGTAGCTGAGATGTGTCTCTTGGAGACAGCATATGGTTGGGTTTAGTTTTTTGATCCAATCTGCTACTCTGTGCCTTTTTATTGGTGAGTTCAGTCCATTTACATTTAGGGTGATTATTGATATGTGAGAATTTCCTGTCATTCTATCTTTAGTTTTCTGGTAAGGCTGTGTCTCCATTGTTTCTTTGCCTTTTTGTTGTTGTCTATTATTTCTGTGTGGTGGTATTCTATGATGTTTCCCTC
The DNA here is from genome assembly GCF_057876585.1 of Rhinolophus sinicus. Taxonomy (NCBI): domain Eukaryota; kingdom Metazoa; phylum Chordata; class Mammalia; order Chiroptera; family Rhinolophidae; genus Rhinolophus; species Rhinolophus sinicus. Next base: position 6,743,448 of record NC_142515.1, on the reverse strand, counting down.
TGTTTCTTCTTTTATTTCAGTATATATTTCAGTTCTGGATTTTTTTTGAGTGGTTACCCTTAAGTTTATGTAAAAGTAAGTTTGATATTTAGAGTATTCCATTTTCTTCAGCACGCTTACTTTCTCCATTCCCATATTCCGGTTCAGGCCTTTATTCTCCCCCTTTTTGAGTTTTGGTTGCCACAAATTGTCCCTGTTGATGGTGGTCGAATAGCCTCCTTTAGTATTTCTTGTAGTGCAGGTCGTGTATTAGAAAATTCCCTCAGCTTCTGTATGTCTGGAAAGGTCTTTATTCCTCCTTCATATTTAAAGGATATCTTTGCTGGATATATTATTCTTGGCTCATGATTTCTCTCTTTCAATAGTTTGAATATTTGGTTCCACTCCCTCCTGGCTTGTAGAGTTTCTGCTGAAAAATCTGATGATAATCTAATGGGCTTTCCTTTGTAAGTTACCGTCTTCTTTTCCCTGGCTGCCTTGAGGATTCTTTCTTTGTCGTTGATTTTAGACAGCTTCAGTACAATGTGCCTTGGAGAAGGCCTGTTGGGATTGAGGTAACTAGGTGTTCTATTTGCTTCTTGGATTCGAGGGTCCAGTTCTGTCCACAAATTTGGGAAGTTCTCATCGACGATTTGTTTGAATATATTCTCTGTTCCCTTCTCTCTTTCTTCTCCTTCTGGTATGCCCATTATTCTTATATTGCTCTTTCTGATGGAGTCAGAAAGTTCTTGTAGAGTTCTTTCATTTCTTTTAAGTCTCAAGTCTCTTTCTTCTTCTATCTGTGTCATTTCCAGGTTTCTATCTTCGATTTCACTGATTCTTTCCTCCATCTGGTCAACTCTACTACCTAAGCTGGTTATTTCATTCTTAATTTCTTCTATTGAGTTCTTAATCTCCAGAAATTCTATTTGGTTCTTTTTTAAAATTTCAATCTCTTTCGTAAAATGCTCATACTGTTCTTTAATTGAGTTTCTGAGTTCATTTAACTGCCTATCTGTGTTTTCTTGTATCTCGTTGAGTTTTTTCAGAACTGCAGCCTTGAATTCTCTGTCATTTAAGTCACATATTTCTGTATATTTAAGTGCCTTTTCTGGAGATTTTTCACTTTCTTTCTGAGCTATCTTGTTGCCTTGGTTACTCATGGCGATTACTGGTTTACTATTTCTCTTCCTAGACATCTACAGGAGTGACTTCTGCAACAAGTTGATAGGAAGAGGTCTTTCTTTTGTTCAGCAGTTCTGTTTACTCCTGCAGGGAACCGCCCAGATAGGTGGGGCCAGGGGCGGGGTGAGCTGTGAGAGGTGGCCCAGAGCAATGGCAGCGACCACCACCACAGCCTGTCCTGCTTCCACAGCTCTCTTCCCTTTGCCGGAACTAGTTGGGCTGTGGATTTGTGTTTGTGGGCCACAGTTCTCAAATATAGCAAATTTTCTGTTGTTTTGATCTGACACTGCTACTGTTTCGCTTCTAGCACCGGGCAGGTGGGGGCGGGGCGAGCTCTGAGAGGGGAGGGAGGGGGCGGCTAGTCTCAGTGCCTAAGGCTCCGTTCTCTGCTCGGCAGTGCGGGCTTAAACCACCGTTTTCAGCCTTTTTCCCTCAGTCTTTTCTCCGAGGTCTCTGCCGTGAGCGTTGGGTTCAGCCGTGTTATATGCTGTCCCCTCAGCCCTGTGGAGCCCTGGCGGAGCCCTAGCAGTCCGATCTCCCGCAGCTGCGGTAGTTCCGGGAAGCAGCGAGCTCGGCGCACTGAGCTGGGTCTGAGTCCTGCGCCCGCGGAGCTGCGTCTCCGCCCGCTTCTCACTTTCCTCCTCCCCCCGCTCGCGCGCGCGAATCTCCCACCTGTAGGTGATTTCAGTCGGTAGTGGGCCTCTTCGTCTTGCCTGTCTGCTGTGCAGGGAGTCCTTTGTGGAGTTTTTGTTGTTCGATTCTTTGTAAATTCCAGGGGAGCTTTACAGAGGCTCACCTCACTCCGCCATTTTTCCGGAACTCGTGATTCATTTCTGAGCACAGCAGTATCAGTCTGACACTCGATCCTGACATTTTAGAAGGAGTCCTAGACATGCTGCAACCAGGAATTGTGCAGTGCTCGGCCTCCCCAACTGCCCCTCGCACCCACAGTCCTTGCCTCGACCTTGCTGAGCCCACAGAAGCTCAAGAATGGCCACATGCATGAGGCATCACTGTCCTGGCGGGGGGGGGGGGTGTCTGGGGAGGGCCCTTAAGACATCCTCTCGGGGTGGGATCCAGGCCCCTGTCTGAGGGGGCCGCTTCTGGCTGTGTGAAGCTACGCTGACACCCCGCTGCTCTAGGAGGGCTGGAGTGTCCTCAGAGGAGTTTTGTCTGGGCCACAGCCCCAACCCCCAGGCAGACAAGGAAGAAGGAGGAGGGTTGTTCCTGGGAATGGGGTGGCCCGGTCACCAGGGGCCCTCCACCACCAGGCGACATCCCTGGGGTCAGCTCCAGGAGGAAGGATCCTTACACTGACTGAAGGTATGAGTAGTTAAGGGTCTCCTGAGCACCTACTGTGTTCCTGAGGCCATACTAAGTCCATCCAGAGCATCAGCTCACCCATCCCACAGCACTTCTATGCAGCTGGCATTGTTCTTACCCCACCTTACAGGTGAGAAACTGGGATGGTTAGTTCTGTGTGCCAACTTGATGGATCATGGGATACCCAGCTATTTGGCTGGACGTTATTTCTCAGTGTTTCTGTGGGGGTGTTCCCCGATGAAGCGAGCATTTGAATCAGTGGACTCAGTAAAGCACTTTGCCCATCCCAGTGTGAGTGGACCTCGTCCAATCTGTTGAGGACCAGGATGGAAGACAAAGGAAGAGAAGGAAGCATTCGCTCCTTCCTGCCTGGTTTCTTGAGCTGAGACGTGGATCTTCTCCTGCCCTCGGTTTCCCTGGTTCTCAGGCCTTTGGACTTGGGTTGAACTATACCAGCAGCTTTCCTGGGTTTCCAGGTTGCTGACAGCAAAACATGGGACTTTTCAGCCACTGTAATTGCATGAGTCAATTCCTTATAATAAGTTTGTGTGTGAGTGTGTGTGATATTCTGTTTCTCTAGAGAAGACTGACTAACACAGGAACCTACAGAGATGGAGAAGCTCGTGCAAGGTCACAGCTGCCACGTGAAGAGCCAGCTCCATCTCTCACTCGCACTGGCCTCTCACTTCTGCATGGACCTCACAGTCAAGCTGGTGGGCTCCCAGGGAAGCATGGCCTCCCGGCATTCATACCCACACTTTTATAGTTCCCTCTTTGCCAACTTCCAGTAAGAGTTAAAGATGGATATTTACAAGAGTCACATTCTGTCCTGGCCTCTAACTTATTTGTTTTGATCTAGTGCAGGGCTCTTCACTCTCTCAGCCCCAGCTTTCTCATCCTCAAAAATAAAGCTATGGTACTATAAGGTGAGCCATACAAATCAGTGGAAAGAATAGAGAATCTGGAAATAGACCCACATGTATATGATCAATTCCAACAAAGGTGCTAAGGCAATTCAATTGGAAAGGATGGTCCTTGCATCAAATGGTGCTGGAATATCTGGATATTCGCACGCAAAGAGAAATAATAAACCTTGACCTACACCTCACCCCATGCACTAAACTTAACTTGAAAAGTATTGCAGACCCAAATATAAAGACTAAAAATGTAAAACTTCCAGAAGAAAACATAGGAGAAAATCTTTGCAATTTTGGGTCTGCAATACTGAGATGTCTTTGAGAGACTGCAAAAAGCATGACCATAAAATAAAAAATGGATGAATTGGACCTCATCAAAATTTAAAACTACTGCTCTTGAAAACGCCATTAAGAAAATGAAAAGACCAGCTACAGAATGGGGAAAATATTTGCAATTCATATGTCTGGCAAAAGAATTGCACCCAGAATATTTAAGAAGACAAATAACAATAAAACGGGGCAAAAGATTAAGACAGACACTTCCAAAGACACGCAAATGGCCAATGAGCACAGGAAACGAGGCTCCACATCATTAGCTCCCAGGAAAGTGCAGATTAAAACCACGAAATGCCACTACTCAGGGAATGGCTGAAATGAAAGATCAGTGATACCCCGTATTGGGAAGAACGTGGAACAACTGCACTCCCCATACGTTGTTGGTGGGAACGCAAAATGACTTTGGAAAGCAGGATGGCAGTTCCTTACAAAGGTAAACCGAGGCTTCCCATATGACCCAGCGTTTCTACTCCAAGGAGTTTTCCTTGGACAAATGGAAACATCTGTCTGCCAAAAGTGCTGTACACGAATGCCCACAGTAACTTTACTTGTAATAACGCGAAACGGGGAACAACCCAAACATCCATCCACAGGTGAAGAAACAATTGTAGTATATTCTGTAGAATTCCATTTATATCAAACGGTTAAAAAAAAGACAAAACTAGTCTATAGTGACAAAAAGTAGATCAATGGTACTTGGGTTTGAGTAATAGAGATTATGAAGAGGCACAGAGGAACATTTGGGGGGTGGTAGAAACCCTGTGCGCTTTATTGTACTGTTGTTTACACAAATGTGTTGACAAATGTGCTGCTAGAACTCACTGAGCTGCACGCTTCAAATGGGTGCCTTGTACGTAACAGTGTGAATAAACAATGCTGAAACGTACACTTAAAAATGGTAAAGATGGTAACGGCTTCGACCTCAGTTTTCGACCACAGTTTATAAACGATGAGTATACAGAAAAATAGGTGCATTTTTTTTTGTTGTTGTATATAATTTAAAGCTGAATAAAGTTGACCTAAATAAAGCTCTAGATCTTTTCTAGTTCCTGGAAATTATGACAAATATTCAAAATTACCTTCTCTCACCATTATCAAAATTGTTTTACTTTTCCACTCTGCCAACAATTCTCCTAATAAGATGAAATTCATCTGTGCTAACAAGTCTTCCTTTAGAGGAGGGGTCTTTAACCTTTTATGTGCCAACGACCTGTTGGCAGCCTGTGAACCCCATGGACTCCTCCAAATAACATTTTTTAAAAGAATGAAGTAAAATCCATAAGATCTCAAAGGAAACCAATTACATTAAAAGACAGTTGCCAAAATATTTTTTAAATATGTTTGCAAATACAAAGCAATATATGAGCTTTGTTAGGAACATATTAAATGACAAGATCTAGTGACAGTCTCAGAATAAACATCATTTCAAAAGATGAGCCTAAACAACATTTCAAATATCTGTATCGACTGTTAACACATTGTTTGTGGGAAACGAGTAAACTCGTCATATCGCCTCTAGTTGGAACCGGCAAAAATTTTGCAAAGTAAATAAATAGAGACCTCTTTTTAAACTAAAACACTGAAAGTTTCATAGAAAAATATCAAATAGATCGAAAGATATGAATATTTTACGGAAAGTCTAATTTTGGCGAGAAAATGTCAAAAAAGCCCTGCGTTACGACGCGATTTGGCGGGAAATGCCCGCTTACAAATTAGGTGATGTGACAATACAAAGTCACAGGTCAGTAACCCCCCATTGGTCTATCACTCATTTATAATTGAGAGTAACATTAGATTTCAGTAACAGATTATTGAAAATGAAGATGTAATTTTCCATCCAACTTCACAGACAGACTTCTGGCTGTGGAACCCAGTTTGAGAATCCCTAGGTTAGTGTGTGATCTTGTCATTGACACCTTGGTGGTAAATTTTAAATCAGGCTTCTTTCAGTTAATCCTGAGATTATCTTCTCATCCATAGGAAAGTGGAGAAGGAAGCTTGGGGCACAGTTTGGGGATGGGACACAGGGAGGGTACTAAGAGCCTGCAGAAGACTGGTGCAGCTGCTATGGAAGGCAGTGTGGAGGTTCCTCAAAAAATTACGAATAGAATTACCATATGACCCAGCAACCCCTCTCCTGGGTATCTACCCAAAAAATCTGAAAACATTTATAGATAAAGACACGTGTGCTCCAATGTTCATTGCAGCTTTATTTACAGTGGCCAAGACATGGAAACAACCAAAATGTCCTTCGATAGATGAATTGATAAAGAAGCTGTGGTATATATACACAATGGAATACTATTCGGCAGTAAGAAAAGATGATATGGGAACATCTGTGACAACATGGATGGATCTTGAGAGTATAATGCTAAGTGAAATAAATCAGACAGAAAAAGCAGAGAACCATATGATTTCACTGATATGTGGTATATAAACCAAAAACAACGAAAGAACAAGACAAACAAATGAGAGAGAAAAACTCATAGACACAGACAATAGTTTAGTGGTTACCAGAGGGTAAGGGGGGAGGGGTGGTAGGTGAGGGTAAAGGGGATCAAATATATGGTGATGGAAGGAGAACTGACTCTGGGTGGTGAACACACAATGGGATTTATAGATGATGTATTATAAAATTGTACACCTGAAATCTATGTAACTTTACAATTGTCACCCCAATAAACTTTTTAAAAAAAAGAGCCTGCAGAACTGAGATATGGATGCACATGGGGGAGGGCAGCAGGGAGTGGGAAATTTCACCTTGAAGTTTCGTGGAGGGCAGGTTGAACCTCTCTTCTCCTTTAAATAGCTCATCAGAAGGGGCACAGGGTGGGAGGGGGTTCCTGGGTTCCCCCAGCCACAAGCACTGACTGGAGGAAGAGGGACTGGCAGAGTCTGAAGTGGGCATGAGCTCATGTCTGGGCTTCAGATAGTCACCCACATGTGAGTGGCCCGGCTCTCCTGGGGTCTAGCTGGACACTGGGCAGACCCTCCGTCCAGCCCTCACGCAGCTCCAGGGCCCCGAGGCAGGCTGCGTGCCAATGGCAGGGAAGACCCATCCCCAGAGCCCACTGCACGCACAGCTTCCCCTCTCGTCTCACTGCCAAGAGGCATACTTCCTCCCAGGGCCCTTCGCTTTGCCTCCAGGGTGCTTTGCTCTCTGCCCTGCAAAAATCCCCAAGGAAAAGAAATCCAAAGGGGTGGCAATCTGCTGAAAACCCTCGCAGATATACCTTGAGCTGAGGCCCACAGAGGGGAGACGACCTGGCCTAGGGGACCTCGCCCAGGAAGCAGGTGGAGGGGCTGGGACCAGCACCAGGACCCTGCTCACCTGCTCTCCTCTCTGCTCAGACGGCTCACGGAGAGGCCTCTGACGGAAGGACGGCATCGCGGGTAGGCGCCCAGGTGGTCTGCCTCGTAGTCACACATGTAGAGGCCAAGGACCTCAGACATCGTCCAGTGTACTTTTGTAGATGGGAAAACATGTTCCAGAGAAGGGAAGCAGCTCTTGCCAACACCACCAGCTAGAGGTGGTAAAACCGTCCTTTGGCCCTAGGTTAGCGGTTCCCAAACCTGCTCATGCATCAGAATCACCTGGATTGATCCCTCAAAACACGCCTCCTGGCACCAATCCCAGACCCACATGATCAGAGCCTACGCCGAGGGGCCTGGCATCCACACTCAGAGCCCCAGTTTGGGGCCAGGCTTGGGGCCCATGGCTCTGAGCCATTCCCAAGGGTGCCTCGGGCAGAGGTCGGGCTAGGACCTCTGAACCTGTGCTGGGGTCCTGCTGTGGGCAGAACCAAGGAGACGAGGGCAGGAAGAGGGCTCACCCCTTGTGGAGGAAGAATGGGCCTGAAGTGGGTGTTGTTCAAGAAAAATCTTAAGGGCCAGCCCGGTGGCTCAGGCGGTTAGAGCTCCATGCTTCTAATGCCGAAGGCTGCCGGTTCGATTCCCACATGGGCCAGTGGGCTCTCAACCACAAGTTGCCGGTTCGACTCCTTGAGTCCTGCAAAGGATGCTGGGCAGCGCCCCCTGCAACTAACAACGGCAGCTGGACCTGGAGCTGAACTGCGCCCTCCAAGGCTATGATTGAAAGGACAATAGCTTGACTTGGAAAAAATCCTGGAAGTGCACACTGTTCCCCAATGAAGTTCTGTTCCCCTTCCCCAATTAAAAAAAAAAAAAAAAAGAAAAACCTGAAGCCTCGATTCCCTCCTTTCTTTTTTTGGCTAAATCTAAACCTCGGGAGAAGGAGTGGCCGTGGGCTGTGGGGGAAGGCTTCATTTCTGACATCGGCCTTTGAATTCTCCGATCTGCTCCAGCAGCATCCAGAGGATATGAGCTCCATCTTACTCGTGTTGTATGCCAGCTGCTCCGCACAGAGCCAGGTGGAAAGCAGGCAGTAACTCAATGCTTCTGTAACGGAATTCCCACGCTTAGCTACTCTGTGCGAGCGGCACATCCATGATGGATTTTTCTGTTGCTTCTTGAGTTTCCACAGACATTGGGAGTTGCTGAGAATGCTGTATTCCATGTCAAAAAACTGATTATGACATGTGCTTTTTGCAATTTCCACAACAACAGTCATTACCCTATAATGAGCTCAGGGAGGAAAACGAACCTCTCCTGGCAAGGCAGCCCTGCAGTTGCCAAGGTCAGAGCTCTGCACCCACACTCGGGGGGCTTCTCTGTTGACCATGACCAGGGGGAATTCAGGCCTGGGAGTTCTGGCCAGCGGATGTTCGGCCTGACTAAATCCAGTGACACATCACAGGCAAGGCCACCAAGACCCTGGACCCCAGGGATCACAAGCCTCCAGACATGTGTTCGTGGCAGCATATTTATTTGCGGTGCTGGGTACCCTTTCAGTCATCAAAGAAGCACAGAGATCCTTCTGTTTGACATTTTCCCCTGTTTATCTCATTAAAAAAATAGCTGCGCAGTACAGAAGTTTGCTCCTGGTCTCATTAGGTGCCTCCTCATAATTGCAGGTTTTTAAACAAGCTCAAGGCAGAGCCTCTCCTGAAAATTAAGCCCAAAGAGAACGAGAACAAGAAAGATGCGTAGGAGCCGGATAATTGCGCGCCTGTGTCTCCAGCGATGGATCAGGCACACAGAGAAGCAGACGGGGTCTAAATTGAACAAGAAATGGAAATGAAGCTCGACTTTGACAAACGGTGATCAAAGCAAGCGCCGAGAATATTCCTGGACAAGCAACCAGCTCTCTCGTTATTTGGTTAGTTGTTTGTTGGGTGACTTTACTTGATAACTGCTCTGACGTTACGCCCCCTTTCCTGGCAGCACTTGGTTGGACCTCCTTCTTCTCCTCTTGGTCAGTAGAAGGTTCTGGCACCTGCCAGGGGTACAGTCAGCCTGCACGTTCCCTCCTTGCCTCTCCAGCCAGCTACGCTCTCTGTAATCCAACCAGCTGCAAACCTAACCAGGGTGGGGAAGACGGGGGGCTTGGGGGCTCCTAACACTGTACTCTCACAAAGCAGGTGCTAGATTTTTTTGTTTAATCTGGAATGTTGCTTAGCTCCTCCTCCAGTGTGGGCAAGCAGCAAAGTCGTGGGTTTTGGAATCAGAATGACCTGGTACGGAATCCGTTCATTGCCATCTTTGTGATCTTAACCTCTCAGAGCCACCATCAGCGAAATGGTGATAAGGGTACCTAAACTGTTAGAAGGACTACGTGAGCTACCTCTGGAAAGTGCTGGCACACAGGAGGTACTCCGTGGACGTTGGTTCCCTACTTAAGCCTCCAAGTTCCGAGAAATTCATCACGTTCTCTGGAGTGAAGGGCAGACTCTTTGGGGTTTTCAGAGTTTCTAGCTTCCAGGGCAGCACCTCTGCAAGAGATGGTGAGGGTCAATGAGAGGGGCCCCATTGCTTCGAGTCTCCTGTGGCCTTGGCCGTGGCCCCAAATCCCTCAGGGCCTATGTCAGGGATCTGGAGACACTGTCCTAGGCCTGACCCACTCAGTCATGAGGCTGTCTTGAGTTTTGGGTGGTTACAGACTGAGAACAAACTTATAAACTGGTAAAGGGGACCCCTTATTCTAACCCGAAGTGGGAAGAGGCAGCTCTGAAACCCTCAGAGGAAAGAGTTCTCAAGGACTTTTACTGGAGACCCCATGTGGGCTGGCAACATGCCATTCGTGCAACTGGACTTGCTGCAGGAGAAAGGGTGACAACTTTGGAGCCGGAAGAATCTTGGGGACATGTACTTGCCATGTGACTTCAGGCAGCTTCCTCACCTGACAGTGAAAAATACATTGCGATAATCAATGTAAATGTTCTTTATAAATTGTAAAGCACAGGTCCACATGTTAGTGGTTCCTGCAATTCTTTACTCTAGCCTCAAGGGTGCTCAGCTCAGCGTTAGGCACTGGTTGGTACTTAATTAAAAATCCCCATAGAAGGGAAGCTAGCCAGACACTCACTGAAAGCCCATTATGCTCGAGCAGCACTTGAAGCAATTAGCCTTTATAAGATGATGTTTAATGCAGAATGGGAACAGCTCCCTGAAGATGTCTAGGTCCTAATCTCTGCAACCTGTGTATATGTTACTTTACGTGACAAAAGGAACTTTGCAGATATGGTTGAGAATCTTAAGACAGGGGTATTCTCCTGGATTATCTATGTGAGCCCAATGCAATCACAGCGTCCTTGAAAGATGGAGGATAGAAGCAGGAGAGTCAGAGACCACGTGACGACGGAAAGCAGGGGTCAGAGTCACAGAAAGATAGGCCGATGCGGTGCAGCTGGCTTTGAGCTGGAGGAAGGGGCCACGAGCCAAAGAATGTAGGAAGCCTCTAGAAGCTGGAAAGGCAAGGGCGTGGATTCTCCTCCAGAACATCCAGAAGGAACGCAGCCCTGCTGACACCTTGATTTTGGCCCCCTGAGACTCATTTTGGACTTGTAAATAACAGAACTGTAAGGTAGTCCATCTGTGTTACTTTAAGCCAATTTGTGTAATTTGTTACAGCGGCAAAAGGAAACTAACTTCACAGATAAACGGAAACATCTGCTATTTGTGTACAAAACTCCAATAGCCCAGGCACAAAATGGAAGAAACCTGGTTTAGCAGCTGCACTTTGGAAGAGAGCTGAATGACTAACCATCTGTGATGTGGCCGTGGTCACAGGGCAGATTCAGTGTGGAGTTTTCCATGAGAAGCATAGTGACTGGATTAAGAGAGGGGACGGCCCATATTCACTGTAGTCACTGGGTCACACAGAAATAGTGGGTTCAGTTCGGGGCAAAACCATTCCAGGAGGGCGTTACAAACTGGCCGGTCTCCTACGAGTGACGAGAGACCAGTAACTCTCATAGATAGCTAGTGGAGAATGTGTACCATCTCATTAGGTGGCAATTTGGTGACTTGTATTACAATTTTAAACGCACATAACTTTTGATCTTGCAATTGCATTGCTCTAATTTATCACACAGATAACCTATACCAAGAGGTATACACAAGGCAAGGATATTAATGATTACTTTGCTTGTAGTTGCAAAAGATCGGAAACTCTCCAATGTCCATCAGTAGGGGATGGGCCACGTAAGGTATATTCACGGGTTTAGTAAAGTGCACATGCAGCTTCTAAAAGAATCAGATATGGCTTTATATATGCAGGTGGAATAATCTCCCAGATGTATTACTAGGTTTAAAAAAAGCAAGGTACAGAATAGTATATGTAGTATTTTTGTCTCAAAAATGGTGTTGACTCTATAAAAGCATAGAATTCCTTTGAAAAGATCGAAAGCAGTAACGTGGTTGGCTCTGGAGGATTCGGGAGCCTGGAGGTCTGGCATTTGACATTGGGTCTGCCCTTCACCTTACCTTTCTGTACTTTCTCGTTCCATGTGTGCGCATTATACATTGAAGAAAAGGAAGATAAAAAAGAAAACAGAAATCCCTGAAATCAGCTCATGTTAAAAGAACTGGAATGCTTATCCGAAGGCAAGGCTGAGTCCATGGAGAAGATTTGGACTTGAAGTTAAAAAGAATTTTCCAGCCATCAGAGTCGCGTGCCCCTGGGCAGGCGTGAGTTCTCGGTGGCCGCAGGGCTATTGAAGCAGAAGGTGTAGGAATCTCTCTCGAGGGGCCACACTGGGGTCTCCAGCCTTGGACTACTCAGGCTGGTGCAGAACGTCTCCCCTTGGCTCCATACTAATTACACAGGGGCCGTGTAAATGCCACTGATGCCTGGTCCAGATCACAGCGCAGCGAATCAGAATAAGGAATCCAGACTCCATTCCGGCCTAATTCTGCTCCACATGGAGGTCAGAATGATTGTAAATCCCCATCCAATCATCTCACAACCCCATCCAGAACCTGCCAATGGTCTCCCACATACTTAGGGAAAAGGTGATTTCCTCAGTATGGCCTGAAGGTCCCCTGAGTTCTCTTCTCCGCCCGTCTCCCCAGACTCAGCGGGTCCCTCTCACGCACCAGAATGCCTCCCGACGGCTCACGGCGCACTGCCACGAACTGATCACAAGCACGATTAACGCATTACTGTGCCTCCCAACCGCCCCCGGGTATTATTTTTTACTTTGATTAAAAACACAGGTGCACGTATTACTTATTTCAGGTGATTACAGGGGCAGAGGCAGCCAATTATCCCATTACAGAAATCGTGTACCTCAAATAATGGTTATACCACAGAGTAATCTAATTTTATTCATCTGAATAAAGAAAAGGCACGTTTTACTCGTATATTGCTCTTAAGGAAATCAGATGTGAACAAAAATGACTGACTTGTTATTAGGAGAGATACTCGCTCGGGCGGCTAGCAGATGGAAATTCTGCCGGCTGAGATCAAGAACGTGGGGTGGGAATGACGGGTCCACTTGCGGATATATTGAGTCTGAGGTGCAGGGGGGGTACTCCAGTGGGGAGGTCCAATGCACCATTGGTTAGATGATTTTGAAAAAGGAGGGAGAGTTCTAGAATGCAGACAAGGATGAATCTGAGAATCATCAAGATTTTAGGAGGCGGTGGAAACCAAATGAGTGAAGAGCTCGCCCAGCAAGTGTGAGTTCAGTGAGGGAGACCCAGAGAATCCCAATATTTATGAAGCAGGTGGAAGGAGAGAAGTGAGAAGTGCTACCTCATTTAGGATTCAGGTCACAAGTCTCTTCCTGAATCAGTTGCATTTTAGGGGGTTACAAGTAACAGGAAACAGACTCAGTCTAGGTTAGGAAAAGGAGTGTGTGTGTGTGTGTGTGTGTGTGTGTGTGGGGAGCATTATTGGGTTAAGTCACTAAACCATGGGTCAGAAGAGAGGTACCAGGCCAGGATGTAGGATCAGATGGCCAACTACTTTGACAGGGGATAAGGTCAGTGGAAAAATGCACGCCCCATTCCCTGTGTGTTCAGAAGGAAGAAGGGAGCTAGGTGGGTCTCTCCAAACGGCACAAGACTCTCTTGACCCAGGGCATGGGGGTGGCTCCATCCTCTGAGCTGTACATCACTGTACAATGCATGTGGCTTAATTCCTGGTTTGCTTGTCCATCTCCCCAGGTAGACGGAGAGCTTCTTAAGGAAAAGGGCTGCATCTTATTCAGCAGCATGTGGAACAGTGCCCAGTAAGCACGAGGTACTCACTGTGAAACAATAGACTTAGATTCCCAGATAGAGCATGTGTGCTGGAGACGTGTGTGCTGGAAGCACATAGATACTTCCTCGTTTCAACCCCTCTCCCAAAGCACATAAGTCCGGGCTCCAAGAGACCACAGTCACAGCTCCTACGTTCGCCTCTAGCACACCAAGTGCTTGCACTCAAGCCATTCGCGTTCAAATAACTGAAACCATGAGGCAGTCTAACCTCTGAACTTAAGGGTTAAGAAGTTCCAGCCACCAAGTAGCCTAGCTGGCCTTCAACAGTGAGGCCCCATTAATGGAAGAATTTGTGGTCAACTGTCCTGGATATTTCTCTTATATCATCCAGTCATGTGTGGTGGCTTTTCACTGTGATTTCTAGGAGTGCATTGTCTCTCATAAATAAGAGAGGCCCACCTCTGCACATGTGGGTATATAATGTCAAGTCTCTAACATGCAGACAAGCATACACACACATACCCCTCCCCACTTATCTCTGATCTCTAAGAAGAGTCCCCAGGACGGCCAGTTTCCTGGCTGCATGAGGTCTCAAGTGTTCCCAACCTACTTCTGTCTCCATCCCAATCTCCATGGAAACCTTGAAACCAGACAGGACTAGGCCAGGCTGAGTTACTTGTCTCTAAATGAGCAGCTCCAGCAGAGTCCAGTCCCTGCAGCTAACAGTTAATAAGATGATGACTTTTCAAATAGACAAGCCCAGCACTTTTCTGACTCTACGTACTGGGGCCAAGTAGACTGGGAGTATTCCTTCAAATAAAGCCCAGTGTCTTTCTAAGTAAATATAGCCTATGTGGGGACCAAATACAGGCTAGTGTCTGCAGAGAAAGGAAGAGCTCTGGGAACTCTGGCCAGCATGCTGGCACTGCCAGTATCCTCTCTGCGGTCTTTCTGGACTGGCTTTTTGTTGAACATAAACATGGCGCCCAGACTGTCTTCAGGCACCAAAAACGGACTGAGCCCCAGGCTCACTGGGGGATCAGCTGGTTCCAAAGCAAAGGTAATACTAGATCTCCCTGCCCTAGAATATCTGACCCTGGGCATTCCTTAACACTGCCAAGGTGTTTCCATGGGGACTGTGCAAAGTCATGTCCCCCGTTCCTAAAACTGAGTCAGGTTCAGGGTCAGGAAATGAGAAGAGAAATCGGCAAGTGGATGGAGGCGGACAGAATGCCCTCCCTTGTCGCTCATGACTGCTGTTATCCTTCACTAGGCCCTCAAATAAAGGTGGGGCCCTGTACCCCAACTCAGAGTTAGAGTCATCTTGACATTGCAAAGTGCAATTTTATACAGCAATTCTTAATTTAAAAAGAAAACCAACAGCCTATGTTTTGATGGCACAAATGTACTATTTCATGTTCAGGGGTTTCTTCTCTTCCGCTCATATTCTCGGACAAAGACTCAGGAAGGATACTCAACAGCAATGCAAAAGCTCACGGACAGATTGATGCGGTTTGGAAAACACAAGCAAATAAGGGGCATCTGCAAATTGAAGTTGCAAGCATGACCGAAACCAAAGAGATGCGTCATCTGAGCTTGTTACCTTCACATCCAATAGTCCCCAAGTCCCTGCTGCCCTCTCCCCCATATAACATGTCCTTCAAGGCCATTAAATGTCCAAGAGGAAAGGGCCTTCCCCAGATCACGAGTGGCGCTGGCAGAGAGAAAAGTAGGGGGGCTATCTGCCTACAGATACTGTTCCCATAGACCCAAGATGGGAGCTATTCTAAGTCAGAGAATGTCGTTAACTTGGGGGCTTAGAACACATACTCCCCCCCACACACCCACACACAGGGTACAGGCTCCGGGTACACCCATTAGGGAAGGAGACAAATCTCCTTGTGGGGCTCATGGAATCTTATTAATCAGAATCAAAGACAATCTCAATGTTCGAAGGGAACAGAGAGGCCGGGTTATGTAAGATAATTTTATAGAGATCACTTAGGAGAACCTGATGCTGCAACAGCCAGATCAGGGTCTTCCTGCTCCCAGTCAAGTGCACTGTCAACAGAGTGGATGTACACTGCACACAGCGGTCAACAAAGAGCAAGGATCCCTGTCTTCACGGAGCTTCAATGGGTCTTCGGCAGCACAGCAATCTCGTTTACGGGGGAAACAACACCCTGGCTTTCCTTTGTAAAACCACCTTCTCCCCCATTCTCCAACCATGTTCTTAGGGTCAGTGTGATCCCTTTTCTCCAGCCCGGGAGGTGGACATGAGACCCAGGCCTGGTCACCTGGGATACTGAATGCCCTGGGCAAAGACATCGGGTCAAAGATGGGCATGCAACCTGGGCAATAATAAAAATGTGTGTGTGTGTGTGTGTGTGTGTGTGTGTGTGTGTGTGTGTCGCTAAAACTCATGGATTTAATCAGCTCAGCTCAAGGAAATATGGCCCCCAAATGGTGGGATAGGTGGGGAAGAGCCTTGGAGCCTGGCTGATTCCAGGCTGTTGGCTTCAGTCCTATCTGTTGAGGGGAAAAGAGGGATTGACTTGGAAGCACCAGACGCTCGAAAATTGTTAAGTACTGCCTGGACGAATTAGGATGCGTTGGACTTGAGACCTGACAGTTCTACTGGAACCTGAGGCACAGAATGCCTCTGAGCCAGTCCTAGAATGTGTGATATGTGATGTCACTGCTTCCTGTGGCTGCTGCCTTGCTCGGGACCTCTATCATCTCTCACCTGGAACGGTTGGTGTAGCAGCTCCCCGTTGGCTCTTCCTTTCCTCAATCTTGGCCCTGCTTTCTTGCTGCTGTCAAAGCTTTCTTCCTGAAGTACAGGACAGATGAGCTAAAGAATAACTGCTCGTCCTTGGCTCACCCTTCAGCAGTCTTCAGCGCCGCTGCATCCCATGTATATGAAAACCTGAACAATGCACCCCACCATCTTAGCTGGACCTCGTAGAGGTCGGGTGTATTGTTTTTCCCCAGAATGTCTCATCCCCTTGCAGTTAGAGGACCTGCCTCTCCTAATCCCACCGCTGCAGACCCCACCGGGAAAAGGCGCAAATGACTCCTGGCCTCCTGTCTCCCTCCAGAAATCCATTTTCTTGAGTGGAGATGTTTACTTCCCACAGACCTTTTCCCACGTGTCTTTCCTGGATGACTTTACCTGCAAAGTAGCCGAGCACATCAGTACGTTTGACAGGAGTTGCGCACCTGCTTCCCTCCAGCTGTGAGCTCATGTCCACAGCAAGCCCCACGGGGCCGAAACACCAGGCACCGCTGAGGACTCCTGCAAGACGCCATTTCCGTGTGGAAGAGACCTCTCCTCTCTCCTTCCCTGGGGTCTCCTGAGCCTCAGCACGGTGCCTAGTCAACGGCAGGCTTCAGTACATCTTTGCTCACTGAAGGAATCAATGAGTAGAAGTATTCAGCCCAACTTCCAGTTCCCTTGCTGCGCTCCAGTTGCCAGTGGTTTAGAATTCCTTGTAACCAGCAGTGCGGCAGGGAGATGAGGGGACAATCCCTGAGGTCTTCCTGAGTGCAGGGCACTGAGGCGGTGAATTCAGAGCCTCTTCCACTGAGGCATCACATGGCCGAGTCAGTATCCTGGACCCACCTTTCAAACCTGCCTTCCTTGGGGTTGCAGACGGATTTTAGTGACTGGTGGCCCCAGGTCCACCTGTTCTCTGAGCTTCACATTTACTTCCTGCTGGCAATGTCCCCTCCAGGCTCTGCGCTGCTGGCTTCGCACACACTTCCTTCCCTGACCCTCGGAGTCCACCGGCCTCACACCAGCTCCAACCCCCTGTTGGGACAACAATGGGAGGCGTCTACATTCTTCTCCAGGATCCTGGGTGTGACCTGCCGTTGCCCACAGCAAATCCCATTGTGGACATTTTTCTGCTCCAAATTCCCATCTTGCAGACCTTCCAATTATCGATCCTTTTACTAAATGCTATTCCCTCCAAATTTCTGCTTCTCTATAAATGGAAAAGAGCTTAGATAAGTAACAGACCATTCCCAGGCCTAGTGTCCTCATCAGTAAAATGGAAATAATTACACCTCTCTCCCCCAGTTTCACTGCTGTCCCAGGGGACAGCCCTGGCCAAGCTAATGCATGAGCAGTGCTTGCAAAGGGACCAGATTTGCCAAATTTAAGCTTGCAATTAAATCCTGAAGCTTGTCCTGCAATTCATTGATTTTTTTTTAAATGTATCCTCCTTTTTAAAGAACTAAACATTTTTTCCACTCCATGTACTGAAAGAAATGTTTTTAACATGTATATTTTTAGACCGAAGAAACCACTCATGGAAATGGCCCCATTACTTCTCAGCAAGAAGCCATGTTTCTGCTCTCTTGTATTTCTTGGAATTTCTTGTGTGGCCTCTGCTGTTCTCTGTGGGTCGGTAGTGCCCACAGGGTACTTCTCAATACCTAATCCAGCACCTGAGGCCTGGCGCCTGGCACAGCCTTGCACCTGCTTTCCTCTTTGCCATCATCTGCCTTTCCTCACCTGATATTTTTCTCTCATTAATGTGGAGTCCTTCTATAGCTCCTCAAATATAACACAGCCTGTGTCTCTCTGTGCCATTGCACGGACTGTCTCGTCCCCCGAGAGGCCTGCTCTTACGCTTCCTCCCCTGGTCTGCTGGGTGAACTCTGATTCATCTTCCCAATCCAGCTGAAGGTCACCTTTCCTGCCCTACAGCACCCGAAGTCATCAGAGAGAAGTGACCAATCTCTAAAACTGCCATCACAGGACATTGGCATGCCAATGTTCCAACTGAGAGACTGGGGTCTTTTCCATCCTGTCCTAGTGCCTGTCAGGAGGGGACAGAGCGAACACTCAATAAAGGCCTTTGACAACAAACCTCATCGTATGACAAACACTCAAGTCATGGGAATCCACAACGTATTGCCTAGGGTAGACAGGACGCAAGATTTCCTTCATGGAAAAAGGTAAGACAATTAATTCCATATGGTAGTTGGAATTATTGGGTTCCATTTCTGTAGATGCCATCACAGCTTAACTCTGAAGGGTCCCAGGAGGGAGGGCGATACTTTAGTCTCATCTGGTTCAAGATCTGCCTCAAACTTCCCCTTTCCCAGGTTCCCCTGTCAGCCTTAGGGCTGAGCTGGTACTTGATTGGCCAGAACCGATGACAATCATTGGCCTGTGTTTTCCCACTGGGTGGGGTTACAGCATTTCAAGACAGGAACCCCTGTTCTCTCTCCCTCTTGAGGCCCTACTCGGCCTAGGCAGGCCCAGCACTTCAGACGGGCAGGCCCTCACTCTGATTCCTTCTTCACTGCGCAGGGCAGTGAGCCTGTGTGCAATCACTGGGTCCAACACAGCCATCGGGGCTAGGGAGGACTTGGTTTGTGACCAGAGGAGGCTTTGTTGGCTTGGCCTTGATCCCCCATCCACCATCATTCTCCCTTACGTGGAGCCACTTGGAGCCTCCAGGGAGGGGAGAAGTGATGGACATGAAGGAGCTGGACATTTCTGCACCTCTGGCCTCACAACCCTCAAAAGCACTGACACCTATCTTGTCTTGATGATCCCTGGGGCATTAATAACACTGAGTGTCAGCACAGCAGACCCAGGGTAGGAACTAGAACGTGGATCTCAGAACCAATCCAAAGGCAGCACCCACACCCTGGAAGGAAGCTCTGATCTGAACCAGAGTCCACATGCCGTTATCCCAAGGCTGTCAGTCCTAAACAAATACTTCCGTGAGCTAAGCAAACAAGTTTGGTTTGCCTCTTTGTACTAAAAGGCGTCAGGGTAAGTAAGGCCCTCACACCGCTCCACCTGCACTCCCCTTACTAGTGGGGCAACCCACCACGTTAACCAACCATTAACTGCTCCAACCTCACTTTTTCATGTGCATAATGGGGCTGATAAGAACTTCCGGCCTACCCCAGGGGTTGCTGGGAGGTACAAATAAAATAATGGATGTGCAAATCCTCTGGAAATTGCAAAGTGCCATGTAAAGGAAAAAAAAAAAATTACCCAGTATTCCTAAAAAACATAAAATTAAAAACAAAACCCGAAGGTAATAGAATTGATTTCTAGGAAGTGATTTTAGTAAAGTGCAAGGGTCCCTCACTTCCTGCATGCTTGTTCTGAGTCAGCTGGCCCATTTTGCAGGTGAGGATACTGAGTCTGAGTAGGATTAGTGACTTGCTTGGACTCACACAGGCAGCGAGTGACAGAGTCTGCAGTCAAATCCATTTCTCTCTCCTCCCAATGCCTGAGCTCTCTCCTGTGGAATAAATGAAAACCACCCAAGTGAAAGCAAGCAGGGACTACGCATTCAGACTACGCACCAGAGTCAGCACCGTCTCTGGTGTTTTGGCAGAGACTTAAAGGCAAGCCAAGGAGAGGGGAAGCTTTGAGGGAGGGCTTCAGGCACACCCATTAGAGGTTGTTGGCCTGGGGAAGCTGGAGGTGGCATAGCTAGAAGCAGGACACTCTACGTGATTGCTTAGGGGAGCATACTGAACTTTCTCTGGTTGGCCGGAAGTTGGAAGCAGAGACAGAAAGTGGGGAAGGTATCAGTTATTGAGCATTTTGCATTGGTTGATTGCCTTCCTGAATCATTTGAAGAGAGAGCAGTCTGATTTCCTCCGAGTCTGACTGACAGCTCACCACGTTAGGCTGTTCTCCTGGGCTGGTTGCTGCAGATTGCAGATCAGAAATCTGTCTTCAAATTAGTCTGGTCGCTGTCCACTTGTATATTCAATTTCTCACTTCCCTCCACTTCCTGACTCTGAACCGACCCCCTTCACAACAGAACACATTTCTTTCCTAGGGTTTTATAAGGACCCAGATAATTTAATCCCTAATGAAATAACTGAACAAGTAAGCAAACACCCTCAGAAGTGCACTACCTTTCTGTTAACCAAAAGAATCATCTTGGAAAGTTCTTTATGCATTGGTCAGCTAGAAGGTATAAAGCAATACTTTTGCAAAATCATGCTTACAGTCTCTGCAAATGCAAAATTATTCAGGGTCACAGTTATGGGTTCCCCATGCTCCAAGTCCCATGCAAGTGTGTGAACACAGGGACACTCATCGCGTCAACAAGCTTAGTGTCCTGAAGCTTCATTAGTCTCACTTTATCATCCTTAACGGTGACTGCTGAGTCGGGAGGCAGTGTCCAGTGACAGTGTGAAAAACATTAGAAATAGTAGGTGATTTGGCAAGGATGCTTATAAAGGAAGGACCTCAGTGCATAACAGAACATCTGAAAACTGGAACTGAAAATTCCCGAGCAACACGGTTATTCTTTTTAGTCACAGTTTATTCAGCATTTTGGCTTTTGGTTTCTGAAGTTCTGAGGCAGACTAAGTTAGAAAAATATGTGCAAAAATGTTCTTGGGTTGAGTAGAGCTTATGGGTTGGAAATGTTAACTTTTGCATCAGAGAGACCTGAATTTGAGCCTTGTGTCACTTAGGATAAAGATCTGACACACGTAACTTAAAACCCCCAATAAGCGAGGCTGAGACAAGGTAGGCTGGAAACATCCAGAGGAAGACCACTGGGACCGACGGGTGGCATTTTGTGTCTCCAAGACCCAGGCTCTTCCCTCCTCAAGGCGTGGTTTCCATCTTCAAGGTTGGCATCAACCATGGCTGCTGCGGCATCAACTGCTATGTGTCCGTTCCAGGTTGACAAAAGGAAAAAAGAGAAAGAACAGAAAGGCACACCCTCCTTTTACTCTCACTTTCTGGAATTCTCACATTTCATTAACCAGAACTGACAAACATGGTGCCACCCCTACCCACAAGGAGAGTTCAGAAATGTAGCCGTTTCCTTGTCCATATTATTAACCCTTGAAAATAACCCCTGAATTTACCAGGGTTCAGTTATTGAACAGGAAAGAGATGTTACCGTGTTTTCCTGAAAATAAGACCTAGCCGGACCATCAGATCTAATGTGTCTTTTGGAGCAAAAATTAATATAAGACCTGGTATTATATTATATTATACCTGATATATTGTATTATATAACATAATATTATATTATATTATATTATATTATATTATATTATATTATATTATATTATATTATATTATATACCTCGTATTATATTATAGTAAAATAAGACCGTCTTATTTTTGCTCCAAAAGACGCATTAGAGCTGATTGTCCGGCTAGGTCTTATTTTAGGGGAAACATGGTACCAGAGTGTTTTCTAAAAATACTCCATTTTAATTTCTAGATCTTTTTGATGCTGAAGGGTCCAAGCATTTAAATATGTTAACATTGATTGAACCTCCACAACAACCCTCCGAGGGGCTCCTATCCCATTTTAGAGATGGGGAAATAAATCTCAGAGACTGTTCAACACCACTTAGACAGTAAAAGACGGCCCTGGGGTCAAACTCTAGCCACCCACCCACAAAGCTCCATCTTTTCCCTCTCAAACCCATTGCCCCCTCCTCAGGAGGTACAGTGACCGGTGGGCTCTTCCCTTCCTCCACGGGCCTGGGGGTGTCATGGAAACTTTCTCCATGGGGTTTAGAGGTCTCCCTCTTCTTTCTGCTCCAATGGTCTCCCAGGCCTTGTGCAGTGTGTTGTATATGAACTGGAGGAAGGGAGGACCTGATCCCCAAATCCTGGAATTTCTGGACTTTCCAGAGCTAGATGGAGAAAATGCCCAAAGGACTGTAGCCTTTCTGTGTCCCTTAGCCCAGCAAGAGCACGTGCCTGGGGAAAATGACAAGTGAGGCAGAGTTGGGCAGGAAGCCACAACTTTCAATCAAAATTCATTGCAGATTAGAAACTGTGTTTCTGATGAGCGTCACCAACTAACCATCAACACGGCACCACAAGTCAGGATAGAACCCAGATGACAGGTTGGCTCAAGGGGACAGGGAGTTATGATGGCAAAAAAAAGCGCACCAGAATCAGGCCCAGTGTGTTTCTTCAGGCTTTTATACACATTTCATCAGCTCCTTGCTAAATTTCTCCAGGCAAATTGATCAAATAAAGGTTCCCATCTTTTGTCCTCTCTGATTTATGAAATGCACCTGTGGCTCCCAAGGCTGTGTTATTGCCTGGGGGCATGATCTGCTTCTAAGAGAGTCAGGTCCAGAGGCACAGGCCCCAGGGCTGCTCTAGGAACTAATTACACGTTTTTTCAGGAAGGCTGTGGAAAGAGCGTTGCCGTTAAGGGTCCTGCTGCTGTCCGAAATGGGACTTTGGACAATTTGTGCCCCTTCCTGGGCCTCAGTATTTCTATCTCTAAGTTCAGGAGGGTTGGACTAGCTCAAAGATGGAAGTTTGAGGTCTCCCCGCTCTCACCCCTTCCCATCCCCATAACACACACAGCTGATAAGCTGCGGTATTCTTTCCCACTGAGCCAGGACTCTGCCTCAGAATCCTTAACACAGAGCTCCAAGCAACTACTACTGATAAATCAGAGTCGGTCTGCGAGAGGAAAGCTGGGTGCTGTCCTGGAACTCGTTGATCTGGAGGTGCCCCTTAGCTCTCATGACCTGTCATTCTCCTCGGCGTGCCCCAGAAGGCACCAGAAGATTCACCCACCTCTCTGATTTCTTTTTTCTAATTTTCCCTGGACTCCTTATGCCTTGGCTGTGAACTTGGAGCTTTGTTTACATGGCAGGAGACAGACAGGCAGGAGGAAGAGCTTCAATGGCCTTCTGGAATCAGCTCAGCTGAGGAATCAAGCTGCAGGGAACCCGTCTCGAAAGCTTTCCGGCCGGCCCTACTGGGTGGGGGCGGCGAGTGTACTCAGGAAAACCACACACTGGAAGCATCATATCGTTTGCTTTTTTTTTATTTTTCTCATCCTTCCCAGGTCAGTGAGGCAGCAACATTAATTAAAAAAAAGTGGGACAAATTGTTTTCTTGTATGGTAATTCAATAGCCCCTCCTGAACCAACACTCCACAGATAACTCTAAGAGCCTTTCATCAGATTTAGTGCAATCTGGAAGGTCTGGTATTCCGATATCAAAAACCACTCCCCTAGTGACATCAGGCCAGTTTAGGAGTGCTCATTTCCAGGAAAGGAGGACAGCCGGAGCAGAGAGGGTTGCAGGTGAGCCTCCTTCCAGCTCTTCTCAAGTCCTAGCAGGTCACTGAGGAGCAGGGCTGAAGGATCTGGTTCCTTAGGAAGGCCGGCACCTGCTGCAGTCCCCGCCCAGGGCGCCCCCAGGGCTACCAGAGCAGCAGGACATTTGGGGACGGTTCTCTGGAAACCCAGTCTGCAAGCCACCGGCCCAGCCCTAGTGCACGCCTGCTGCCCACCCATCACTTAAATTATTTCAGCCTGTCTCCTCTTTTATGAGCACGAGCTTTTGTTGAAAAGGAAACTAAACCTGACTCCAGAGGCTGACTGAGCTCGCTTGGTGATGTCTCTATTGTTAACAGAATGCAGAACTGATTTGCTGCAGCTTAGTATGTCCTGGGGCCAAGAGGGTGGATTCTCTTGGAATGCCCAGGAGCATCTCAAATGGTGACATTGGGGATTGCAGGGCCCCAGTATTGCTACAATTTAGCGTGCACATTGCAAATACACGGAGAACTTGCTTTCACGCAAATGCAAACGGGAAGCACTGGTTTCCTGTGGCGGCCAGGAGGCCCAAGCAGGCAAGCTTCCCCCGCTCTCTGATTCGATTGACTTGCTGAATTCTCTCACACCAGCCAGCCTTTCTCTGCCACTCTGCCCAAGTTATTTGGATACAAGGGAACAAAGAGAAGAAAATGTCCTAAGCCTTCAGCCCCCCCTTTGGGACCAGCCTTGCCATGCACACATTCTCCTAGGCCTTCTTGAATTACAGAGCAAACATCGGGGAGCAAGTCCTCTATGGAACTATGACCGGGGGTGGTTTAATTTGCAGGGGTCTGGGATGTGTCTCAAGCGTTGGGAGGTGACCCTCGCTGTCGTCTCTTCCGCCCCCGGAGCTTCAGCCGCCTGGCTGGCAGGCTGACCGGCTGCTTCCCGAACTTCTGCATGATCTCTCTGATCCTGGCCAGGTTGGTTTTGCTGAGAGTGAAGTCGCACTGAGTGGCCCCCATGTCATAGCCAACCATGCAGTTCTTGGTGGACGAGGTGAAACCTTCCGCCTTGGCTGTGACAACATACTCTCCGGGGTTCAGGAGGCGCCAGTAATCCCCGTCACTGGCTGTGAAAAGGAAACAGAGGAACTCAGAGCAACTCGTATCTAATGCAGAGACTACCAGCCCTGTGATTCCACGACCAGCCCCCTGGCCAGAGAGAGACTCAGAGGCAGGCCGTGTGGAATTCAAGCCCCTGCAGCTGCAAGTTCGTCATGCACTTGGGAAGTCAAGATGTTTTCCTCTTTGGAAGCCCCCTTAATGGTTTTAACAGGCAGGGGCTTGGGGTGTAGACTCCCCACAGTGTTAATACACATGAGCAGAGATGGAGAAATAATCACTAACACTCCTTTCTCCCTGACAATATACTCCATTCATTATGAACTTGAATTTCCAAACGGTAGGCCCTCACCACAAAACGCCATCTTGAAAAGCCATTGGTGTATGGCTTCCTGGCTTTCCTTAGCGTGGCTATAAATATAGAATAGTAATTTAGGGGTGGGGCTCCTCACTTCTGAAAAGACAAGGGACGCACAACACAGGACAAGGGCCAACACCTGGGAGGAGGCCCTGGTAACTGTACTTCCACGGCCCTTATTCCACGTCCGGGTCCAAGAGAAACTTGGAGCTCCATGAGCAGTCAAACATGGGTGGTGCAAGGCTGAGCCCCCGTCACGAGAGCACAGGATGTGAGAAAAATGAAGTATGCTGGCCGTTGTTTGCCACACGTCACGCAGCCTGCTCCCTGGTAAACAGGACTCGGTGTGAGAGCCCCGGTGCACTACTTAGGTAGGGGCCTCCCTGGTACTTCTCAGCCCTGCACCTTGCGTCTTCCTTTAGTGAAAATGCAAGGTTTTCAACTGAATCCAATGCCATTTCATGGCTTTTTCAGAAGGTAAGAGCCCATCAAGCTGTCTTCATCTTGCGGTCAGACAGCCTGCACCTCACAATGCAGTTCCCCCTTTGAGACATCTCTCTGGGCCCTACAGCTCCCGAGCAAACCTGAAGGAGCCAGCCCTTCGCATGTCCCCCTGTCCTCCTACCAGATCACGTGTCCTCCTCTTCCTGTCCTGGCCATGTGTTAGAGTGTGGGCTCCTTACGCTTACTCTTCTGCACTTAACAGTGTGTTTCATATGGCGCATCCCCAAGTAACGCCAGTTCGATTCAGTGGGATGAAGACAAATGTCTTATTAACCCAAGAAGTTGGGTATGTCAGGTCTTAACCACTGATGAGTTACTGTCCCGGCAAGTGGTCAGGTCTGTCCAGGTGCGAGTGTTCCATGCCGCTGCAGAGGGGAGGTCGACATACAGCTGGAGTCGCTTGGCAGTGGTGGACAGAAGGGACAACCCTGGCCCCAGTGAAGGTCATTTGCTAGCAGATCAGGTGAGTGTCCTGACCAAGCATGGGACAGTCACGAGGCATTCTGAGCCAGGTGCTGGTCAACATATTTCATGCATTTAGAAAGCATTCTTACTAGCTTCTCTCCCTGTGGAACTGCATTTAATACCCCTGTTTATTTTATGCAAAATCCCTCCTGAAATAAAACATGTCAGATCACATAAGCCTCAGACAGAAATCAAGGCAAATTCAGAGCTGACATTGAGCACTGAAAGACACTGAAACAAACACAGTAAACCTCCATGCGTAAAGTATGGAATCCATTTCCCATGAGTACGCACGGGGAAATTATTTAGGGGGGAAATAAAGGCAATGGGACACGCGTTTCCCATAAGCTTATCAAAACAGTCTCCTTGATTACAGGGACCTGAAATCCAGAGCTCATTAGGCAGAGCTCGCTGCTGGTGTGTGGGGCCCCGGGATTTTTATGTCCCACTCCATTTCAAAACCCTCGTGTTTTCTCACCATATGCACAAGGCCTAATAATCCAAGGGATGTTCCTGCCTCCTGTGAATCACTCTTTTGAAGGCACTCGTTAGCAATGCTTAAAATACAGCCCAATGACAGCTGATCAAACAGCCTCTTTCATACATGATGACCTCGGGCACCTCGCATGCATCTGGCCTGTTATGGGTTTGCAGTCTGCATTTGTTGAATAAATGAATAAACAAACGAATCAATGGATACCTATGAGGGGCTAGTATGTACCAAATGCCATGCTACGCAGTGTGAAGATATTGCTGAGGGAAGAAATAGGCAACTGCATGGAAAGAGTGAGATGTGTGAGGGTGTGACAGCAGTAGTCTGCTACTCTGTGGCATCTCAGATACATTTCGCCCATTTAAGTAATAACTGGCCTCTGTACGGGGCATGCTGGCAGGCGACCTGGCACTGAAGAACACATGGCCAGGTCTAAGTCCCAGCCTTATTCCGTCCTAATGTACCAGGGTCTCCGTTTTCTCACAGGTCAAATTGGGATGTTTTGGGAAGACAGGGATGAGGACAATTTTGGGGGGAAAGGCCCCTCCTGCTCTACAGGAGGAACAGCATGGGGTAAGGGAAGGGGCACTGCACTTGGACGTGAGCTGGCTCCCATCCCAGCTCAGCCACTCACTGCACGGTCTATGAACCACCATGCAATGTCCATCCATCCATCCATTCACTCACTCACTCATTCATTCATTCATTCATTCATTCAAATACTTCCAGAAAGTGGATATTTCCTATTTGCAGTTACCTGTTCGAACGTCATGGTTGATACCTTCTACGGAGATAATGGCATTTGGAATTCCTTTTCCGTGTAAATCCTTTACCACGCCTTTGATACCGCGGTGAACCTGCTCGGCAAACATGATGAGACATGGGGTGAGCTCACTGACTCTTCCCACCCAACCAGCACAGTGAGAACTAAGAACCTGAGGCCAGCCCAGTGTCACCAAGAACCCTCATGAAGCCATGCCTAGCTCAAAAGCTCTGTGTGGATTTGATGTGTAAACGTCGGCACTCCTTATGAGTCTGCACCAGGAGTCTTCCATTGGAGTGAAAATCTTTCAGAGGTTTAAAAAATATTAGGATCTGAGATGGCTCATGAAAAAACAAAAAAAAACAAAAAACATATCACTGAAAATGGAATTTAACTTTTTATAGGCACATTGATTTTGACTTTCCTGGACTATATAGACTTAATACGTCGACTTCATGACTTAAGAGTCAGAGAAAAGAAAACAGTCACAGACAAACAACAACTCAGTTTACAGGGCCCTCCCACTGATTAGCTGTGTCACATGACACATCAGTTCTGAACCCCATGCCTCAGTTTCCTATCTGTGGTAAGATGTGAGAATCCAAGGTGACATGCCATCATTGCCAACGACATTCTTCATGCCTAATACTATGCCTGGGCTTTGAACCCATATGAGGCTCTTTGGCAAATTGGGACCACGATCTTTGAAGGATTAGGGCCGTCTCTCTTTTCCTAGATGAAATGAAAAAGCGCCTTTCCTCAACAAGTTCCAGGGAGGGGACAGTAAGTGTGCTCATGGCTTCCCAAAGGGCGAAGCGCAAGTTCACACCCTCTGTGACAGGATAGTGCACAGTGGGCTGCACCAACCCTCCCACGACCTTCCTGAGTGCTAGTGCCCAGGGCCGACCCCTGCCACTGGTGTGGAGCTGCAGGTACAGGGAGCTGGCAGCCCAAGCCATTGGCTAGATGCCTTGTCTGACTCATCTACGCTGCCCAGGGGACCAGGGGCAGCCTCGGTGTACAGCCTCAGGATCTTACTCCGTCATGGGTGGGAATCAGGGTACAGTCATACGAGCATAACTGAGGTTGGGCCTTCCTTTTTGTTTATTCCTCTGCTTTCCAGTTAGTCTGTTCCTCAGTGAGGCATGGATGCTATTCAGTTAGTTTTAGCACCTAGTTGGAACTGGTTTACTCAGTGCTACAAGATGGACGTGTCCTTGAGAGCAGGAGGAACGGGTCGGGGGTGCAAGAGGAAATTTGGACACATAGACACACAGGGAGTGTATGCCCATGGGAAAAAGCCCACGTGAGGACATAGTAAGAAGGAGGCCAGCCAGCTCCCAGCCAAGGAGAGGCCTAAGAGTGAAACCAACCTGCTGACACCTTCATCTTGGACTTACTTCAAGCCACCAGAACTGTAATTTGTTGTTTTGGCCCCCCAGCCTGCATATTTTGTTATGTAGCCCTGGCATACTAATACATGGGGCCTGGGCACGCTGGCTCGGACACATGTCACCCACCTTTCCACACAGCAGCAGCTGAAAACCCCCCAATCTAGTTCTCACTCAGCATGAATAAGTCTCACTCAGCATGAGTGCAATCAACGTTGACTTAGAGCTCGCTTTCTCGGGTCCAATCAAGTGCAAACAGACAATGGTTCCTTCCCACTCTGCAGTGGCCAGCCCAGGACGATGGCCGCAGTCCGACTCACTAGCATGATCTCTCACTTTAAGCCGTCACAAGGGCCTCGTTCCTTAGCGAGGCTCCCATCACAGCCGTGTGCCCAGGCCATACCTGCTCCATGAACACGATTAACGATTCCCGATTGTTCTCCCATTCCTCAGGAAGCTCGCTCTCGTGTGGGTACTTGTCACAGCCCACGTAGATGGACAGCTCGAAGCAGTTTGTGTGAAGGTAGCTGAAATCGTTGAGACCTGCCAAGCCAACCGGACAACATGTAACTGACCAAGGCTCAAAATGGCACCGAGGAGACTGCAAGAACATTCAAGAACAGGATTCAAAAGGCTTCATTTGAACAAGGAGGTAGCAAGTATCTACTACAGATAAAAAACTAATTAGGGCAAGTGTTGTGGGAAGGGATAGGGGAGCTGAGAGAGGGTGAAGATGCAGGTGGAGTGGTTTATGGGGAAGATAGGCACATATGAGAGACAGCACCTCTGACAAAAGGAGCTTTTTAGGTAAAATCCTTTTATTTCTTAATCTCGGTTTAACACTACTTTTGGAATAAGGGTATCATTCATTAACAGTATGGATTTTTAGTATTTAAATTTGCCTCTGTAGTTATGCTGCTCTCAGCTACAGCTGTACAGCACTCTTCTATTCTAGTTCCTAAAAATAGCTATCCAGACCAGTACCTCGGTGCGTTCCATAAACCAGGACCTAGCACTCTGCGTCCATTAGTCACTTAATCTGCTCCGCAAACCCAGCAGAGAGGGAGGCAGAATAGCACCATTTTACAAATAAGAAAATTGAGGCAGAGAATGGTTAAGAAATGTGTCCAGAATCATGTGTCTGGAAAGGGCGAGAGGCAGGGTTTGAACCTAGGTGTGTGTGACAGGCCCTTGTTCTTATCTCCAAACAGAGCACAGCTGCTGGGGGCTGTAGGGCACGTGCGCTCACCACTAAGCCTGAAAGCAGATGAGCCTGGTGCTCCTGACATGATTGCAACAGATGTGAAGGACCCAGCCTGGCAGGGAGTCGGTTCCTGTATTCATCTCCTAGTGCTGCTGTTACAAATGGTCACAAATTGGGGGGCTTGAAACAATGGAAATGTATTCTCCCACAGTTCTAGAGGCCAGAGTCTGAGATCTAGGTGTCAGCAGGGACATGTGCCATCCGAAGACTCTAGCGGAGTACCCTTCCTACCACTTCCAGCTTCTGATGGCCCCTGGCATTGCTTGGCTTGTGGTTGCATCGCTCCAATTTCTGCCTCTGTCTCCACATGGTCTCCTCCCCTGTTTCTGTGTCTTCTCCTCCTCTTCCGTCCCTTGTAAGGACATTTGTTAATGATTTTAGGGCCCAACCAGGCAACTCAGGATGACCTCATCATCTTGAGACTCTTAATTACAGCTGCAAAGACCCACTTTCCAAATAAGGTCTCATCCACAGGTCCTGGGGGTTAGGAAGTAAGCATGCATTTTTGGGGGGAGGCACCATTCAACCCACTATAGTATCTTATATCCGGGAAATGAATAAATGAATGTTAGACGGCATAAAGTTCCAGGGGTTCTTTCCCCAACACCTTTGTTTTTGGAGAACAGGGTGATCAGCAAGACGCACTGCAGTGAAGTTGTGTGTGACCACCAGGAAGCGCTCACCCAGCAGAAGGTACTTCTCATGAGCCCCCCATGGATTCTGAGGGTTAGGGCTACAGAGAGTGGAAGCGGGTGCGTTGGGTTTCTCTGTGTTGACCGAGAAAAAGAGGAGGTTCTTCCTGCGATTTGACCCACCTCTGTCCTCCCCTCCCTGTCCGCCCTTCCTTCTCACTTAGCTCGCCATTATGCTAAGTGATGAATCACCCAGTATAAATGTCTGATTAAAAATCATGGCTTTGGGTGTCAAGAGCAATTCTATATCAGGCTGCTGCCTAATTGCTAATGTCACAGGCAAAATGGTACCAAAATATGGTCACTCTCTCTACCAGAGTCAAACCATTCACCTGTCATCAGCTGTAACATTTGTGATAAACAAGGAAGTGAGAGCAGTGGCACGGCAGGGTGGGACAGTGTCAAGTTAATAGAACATCCTTGGCAGGGCCTGGTCTGGTTAAAGAAGGTTGGTCAAAACGCCAGGTCAACTCACACAGTAGAACTGAAGTATGGAATTGCAGAGAACATAGCATGTCCACTAGTTCGCACAGGTGGGACATCCCGGGAGGGCTGGGCTCCTCTGTGCACATAAAACATCCTATCCCAACCTTTTATGCCCATTAGTACTGAAATAAATAAATGTGATACTTCAAACTCTGGAGTGGGCCTGCTATTTTGCAACATGTGTCTTCCAAGCCCTGGAAGCACTAGAAAATTGGGCCACATGATATGAAACCGGAAGAACACTGAAAAACCTGGGCAGACGCTATGCTGCTCACTTCCAGAGCTTCAGCAAATGTCTTGTAACAGAGAATACTTGGCAAAGACTGGCTTCAGAAGCAAACCGTGTGGGCAAGATGCTGTGACCCAGATAGTTCCTCCCGAGCCTTTGGTCCCTGCTGGGGACGGCGAGACATTCCTTTGTGTTGTCTCCTTGCCTGGAATCCTGCTCTTGTCACAAGCTTCAATACGGAACACGGAGCTCTGTGTGCCCGATGCTATCATGACATCTGCCTTCATTTCGGGAGGATGCAGGAACACAGAGGGTCTAACACCACTTTGGAGTTGACACGCACACACCACAAATGATGTGCATTTTGAGAAGCATTGAACCCTGCTCTCAACAGCCCCACTCTCCATTAACTAATGCCTGACAGTGCAGTGCTAATGCCTGAGCAAGACCTGAACAAAAAGATGGAGCAGAGCAGGAGGGGAGGAAAGGAAATTAGAAATCGCATTTCATTAATCTACAAAGAAATGAATCTGCAGACTTCATCACACTGCCAGGAGGAAGAATGATTAAAGAGGCTGGAGCTACCACGTGGCTCTGCCACAAAAGTCCCTGAAATAATGGAAAATATAATTGATAGGAAAAAATTAAATGCTGCTGATGTGATGATGCGGCAGCCGACTTGTCAAAACATTACTATTGACCTGATGCTAATGAATCTAGCTGTGTCTGTCCCCGAATTAGTCACAGCAGCCATAAAAATATAAACAGATATTTCACGTGAAGATCATTGTAGGTTTTTAGGGCTAGGATTGAAAAGCAAGAATGCTTTTTGGCCATTAAGAAATGTTCCTGGCCGGCCCGGTGGCTCAGGCAGTTAGAGCTCCATGCTCCTAACTCCGAAGGCTGCCGGTTCGATTCCCACATGGGCCAGTGGGCTCTCAATCACAAGGTTGCCAGTTGAGTCCCACAAGGGATGGTGGGCTGCACCCCCTGCAACTAGCAACGGCAACTGGACCTGGAGCTGAACAGCACCCTCCACAACTAAGACTGAAAGGACAACAACTGGACTTGGAAAAAAGGCCTGGAAGTACACACTGTTTCCCAATGAAGTCCTGTTCCCCTTCCCCAATAAAATCTTTAAAAAAAGAGAGAGAGAAATGTTAATAGATAGGGATTTGCATTTATATTTCTTATTTTGTACAGAGAAAAGCCATGATGGAGATAAATAAAATACATCTGCTTGGCAAGAAAAAAATTGGCAAGCTTTCTGTACATGTTTTAAAATGGTCACGGGAATAAATATGTCTACCGCTTTTTTAATTTTTATTTTCCCAAGGGTGGAAATATACCTGAAAAGTATGGGAAGCTGAATCTCTGATAAAATAAAATAATATTAAAGTTAATTAGTACAGTGAAATAGAAAATACAGATATGCTGATGAAAGAGGTTGGGTTGGGATGGATGAGCATGGGATGGGGTCTTATCACGACTGAGTGCTTCCGATAAGCCGGACAGACAGCACACCCACATCTGTCACCTACACAATCCTCACAGCAGCCCCAGCGGGATCACCACTGTTAGCATCATGCCCATTTTACAAATGGAAAATATGAGGGGTCAGAGAGTTGAAGTAACTTGCCCAAGGTCACACAGCAACCAGAACTTCAATACTTCAATCCAGGTCTATCTGACACGGGATATTTTTCAAATTCACCAGTGGCTTGACCAACCATCACAAAGTGAAGAAAATAAGCAACGAGCAATATGCTTAGGTCTTGCCATCCCCATACAGAGGGACCTTAGCGAATGTGACACCCTTATCCCTCCTCATTTGGGAGGCTTGGGCCGAGAGCAGCCCTGGCCTAGGAAATAAAGTGCTCATCCTAAAACTTGGACCACAGGGTCCTCTGAATTCCTGAAGTCTCTACTGGAAGCCTCTCTGGTCCGGGGTAAATGCCGGGAGCATCACCACATCCTCACATCACACACAGAGGGGTTTCCACCGGATGCCGTGGAAGGGCTGGGAGACCAGCTGCTGACCTCGAGCGAACAGATGTGTGACACTGTCTTCACTACGTGTCAGGCCTCAGGACACACTTGCAGCTGGAAGTCACTTCACACTGGAGCACGGGCTCAACATCCAGGTCCCTCTGCGAGCTTACAGCATGGGACGTCCCCAGGATGGGAACAGCTGTGGGTAAAAAGCCCGGCGCCAGCACCAGCACGGACTCTGCCCCTTTGCTGGGTTTCCTTTTTGGTCCAACATTTCCCCTAAGTCCATGTGTACCCATTCTGATCGTATAAAATCCGAAATGCTCAGTGGCTAAGAGCAGCCCACGAAGTCAAACAGACCCAGCTCTGCCCCTTTCTCGCTTGGGCAGATCCCTCCTGGTCTCCAAGCCCCAGTTCTCTCACTTATAAAACGGGGATAAGCCCCACCCTGTTCTATGTAGAGTGCTGGCACTTGTAAATGGTTAACCATGATGGCTATTATACTGATAATAAGAATAACAGTCAGTCAGCAGGAGATGGCCCTGCAGGGTCCCTCCCTGTCCCACAGTCCGTTATCATTTGGCCCCACGAGGACCACAGGATGACCAGAGACTTACTTCCAGCCACAGTGTGCCAGGAAGCCCCGTTGACAGTCCCATCCTCTTTCTGGAAGTCTTCCGTGTGGCACACCCTCCTCCTGGCATCTGTCATGAGGCGGTGTGTGGAGGCATAGGAGTAGGCCAGCCAGCGGAACACGTGGTCATCCGGGGTGGGGGTGCGCTCCTGCGTCTTCCACAGAGACCTCACCATGTCAAAGGGGTATGCCACCACCAGCTCACCCCCCTGCAGGTTGCCGCCTAGCACAAAGGGGATTTTTTCCATCCAGGCTATGACTGCCCTGGTCTCCACTGCCACCTGTGAGCATTCCAAATTAAACACTCTTTGATAAATAAAATAAGAAGGAAACTGCTTTCTCTCCCTACGGTAGCTTTCCAAACAGGGACATAGTTGAAAAAGCAATCATTATATGAAAGAATCTTAACAAAATTTAGAATTTCAAAATTGGTCCTGGGAAAACTGGACTTTGTGGGAAAATGAATGTAAAAAAGAGAAATCCAGGAAAGTTTCTTTTTGTGGGAATATTCCAGTGACTGCACAAAGAGGAAATGATTGAGTATCAACATTTTCCAACTCCAGGGGATTAATGGGTCAGGCGCATTCATCAATGGCTACAAAGAGCACAGAAAGAGACATAGCCAAGTGTGATTGTCTCCTAATAGAAGAACACACACCTAAAAAAATATCAACCTTGAATTTGATGAAGCCTTAGTCCAGACTTCTCCTGTAAAGGACCAGGTAGTATGAACACATTTGCAGCCTGTCGTAACTACTCAACTCTCTGCGCAGACAACAGGTAGCTGAATGAACGTGGCTGTGTTCCAATACACACCATTGACAAAAGCAAGCCTGGGGTGGGGGACATGGCCCACAGGCTGGAGTTTGCCAGACTTTGTTCTAATTAGCCTAGTGTCCTCTGATTCTCACTACCAATTTATAAGAAACACAGAGGGATATGTTACGTGACATCCCAAGAATACAATGGGATGTATTTCCAAACAGTGAAAAACGCTAGGAGGCAATTTGGCTGTTTATAACCTAGTTGCTACGAGATCAACAACAACAACAATAAAACTGCAGGAAAAAAAGAGAAAGTGATAGAGATGAAATCTGTAACTCCAATGAGACTTAAAACATTTATATTATATATCAATCAAAATGAATGGGCTTTATATGGATCCTGATTTAAACTGGGGGTGGGGGAGCGGTGGGGGAGAGGGGAGAGGGAGGGAGAATGGTAACAGTGAAAATGTGAATACTGGCTAGATATTTTATTATATTAAGAAACAATTTATTTTGATATGATAATGTTACTAATTTATAGTTTCAAAAGAGTCCAATATTTTAGAGACACTTACTAAACTGTTTACAAATGAAATGATATCATGCCTGATATTTGCTTCAAAAACCTTGGGGAGGGGGAGAAAGTTGGTGAATGTGCAGATGAACCATGAATTGATCAATGAGAAGCTGAGATGGGTACATGGGAATCCCTTACAGCTTTCTCTCTAATTTTGTATGTTTGACTTTTTTTATGATAAAACATTAAGAAAGGTGAAGGAAGGAAGGAAAGAAGGAAGGAGGGAGGGAGGAAGGGAGGGAGGGAGGAAAAATGACAATATTAGAAACAAAAATCAGAAAGCCTGATATGGTCAAATACTGACCAATGAATCAAATATTTATCATAAATTACTGATCCCTATGAAGATAATTCCAGTAGAATAAAATCGATAATAAAATAAATAAATAAATAAACACTGGAAATGGTTTAACTGAGCTTGCGATGTGCTTGCCTAAAATACAGTATTTCCCAACCTTCCCTGTGGTGGGTTGATACCATCTTTTGACTAAATTCTGGCCAATGATTTAAACGGAAGTATTACGTAGGAATTCTAGGAATGCCTCTTCAAGTTAACTGAATTATCTGAGAGGAGGACTTATTTCTTTTAACCCTTTCTCTCCTCTTCCTCCACAGACATCACAGCGGGAGTACCCACTGCCATCTTGGATTATGACCTTGAGGATGAAGGTCACATGCTAACATGGTGGAGGCAGGAAAATGGATAAGTCTTTGGTTCCTGAGGATCATGGGACTTCCATTTGGCCAGCTGTGTACCATCTGCCTCCAGGATCCTTTTACGTGAAAAAATAAGTAAACTTCTATCTCATTATTTGTTTTTTTCTGTTGTCACAACTGAGCCTAACCCCTAACTCATATAGCCATCAAAGCAGATCTCTTGAGGGACATATACTATCAAAGATGAGCAGTAAAGACAATGGGCAGAGGAGGCAATAAAAGGCATGGGAAACTTTGTGAAAATTATTTATTCTACAACATACTCTTTGAGAAACAAGACTAAGAAACTTAGGGAAAACACCTCACCCAATTGTGTTTTTCCTTCCGAGGAAGCACCCCATGTAATAAATCCATGGAGAGTTATATATAAAAATAAGACATGTCAAGCAATCAGTGAGGGCTAAGGACAATTTCGTAGCAGTGTAACTACCAAAGATGAAGGTAATAAGGAGAGTTACAAACATGCCCAAATCAGGGGGATTTTTTTGTTGAAGCACTGCGTGGTTGTAAAGAAATACAATTAAGTGATTTCTAAGAAGAATCTCCTCAAATACCAAGTGTAAAGGGAGTTATTATCTAGCACACTTCTCTACTTTTGGAGAAAACATGAAAGAAAAAAATGGTTTTGTCTTGTGCTTAAATGTCACATCCTCTGCAAATACCAATGGGTGTTAACCTTGGCCTTCCACTGCTCTACAGATTAGGGGGTATTTTTACTCACCGTGGCATTTTCAGACAGAAACCACTCAGGGATGGCAATGTAGTGGTTGGGAACTTTTCTGGGGATGTTCTGTCGGGTCTCTGCCTCCCAGAGCAGCGTGTTTAAGTCAGGAAAGTTGCTGTTGATGTCAATCCCATCGTGGGTCCAGCGTCCCAGGGACCAGCCTCCCAGCTCAGAGCCCTGGGAGGCAATTCAGAATGTGAGAAATCCACCAACTTCTGGGCAGTGCTGACACTGTCACACACAAGATGCTTCCATGTCCATCTCCATCTCCACCTGAGTGTGTTTCTCTAAGTCTCTAGGTGCTCTCTGGCCCAAAGATAACATCCAAAGGATAATTATCAAAATACCTGCTATTGCTATTTGGTGGATGATGGAGAACACAGCCAAATCACTCCAAAGAGGGACAGAGAGAGTGATCCCTACCTCATGACAGTGTTCAGAAAGTATCCAGTCCCTTCTTCCTCCCTTCTCTCCTCTGAGGGCTTATGTACTGGTTGGATGAAACACCCGTAGTAATGGATCTAAGAGTCCATCACTGTAGTATCAACACCCACCACATTAAATGCATTCTCCCTGCCCTGCTCACAAATCCCTAACCAACTGGCCTCGCAAATCCCTAAATCTTTGTACCAATAAACACAACCAAAATTCTGTATCGTAGGTACCGTTGTGTTAAGTATAACTTTTCATTTTATTCCCAGATAATACTCACTATATTCTATACGTAATTCCCAACATATGTATATTCTGCACATAAGTATAATCTATACAAACTCTACACCATAATCAGAACAAGAAATATGAACACTATATCAAAATAATAAACAAACAACTCCCCTCAGAGGACTGAGGAGAGGATCACAAGAAATCCTCAAGGTCAGTGCATGGCTTGACAGACTGCTCAATGTCAGGCGTCATTACTCTGTTCTATTCTTCTCACTGTATATGTTACAAGATTATTCACGACCCCGTTCTCCAGTCTGTTGGCACGTCCACCTCTCAGGGCCCCTAAGTCTCCGTTTCGGCGGTTGTATCTTTCCTAAATCTTGTCTCAGCAGAGAGGCAGACACTCAACAAGAGAGCGCCAAGGGCGGGCTTCGAGCCGTGGGTGACCGGCGCCATTACCCCTTCATAGGCCTTCTCGTAGCCGTCGGGGTTGAGAGAGGGCAGGATGTGAATCCGGGTCTCCTCCACCAGGCGGACGATGCGCGCGTTCCCGGCCAAGTACTCCTGGCACAGGAACTGCACGAGCAGAAGCATCAGCTCCCGGCCCAGCACCTCGTTGCCGTGGGCCCCTGCCACGTAGTGGAACTCGGGTTCACCTTGACTCAAAGATGGGAAAAGTACAGGTTCAGATCAGATGCCTGTAGCAAAACCGTCCTTATCACATTGTGCTAGACAAAAAAACAATCTCTGGATAATATAAACTTACAATATTAGTCCTACCTGTTATTTCAAATAAACCTCCAAAATTTTATAGGTACTATGTTGTTGTTGTTTTAATTCCCAAATAGTCAGGTAAATAAGAAAATGTGTAGAAAAATCTTAGAGACTATCAGCCACAAGGTAATGTTTATTCTCACTTAGCAAGGATGAAAGAACACAGTGTTAAGGGTTTAAATTTACAAACTAAACACAAGCCATAGAAATTATATTTTTCTCTTCTGGAAGGTAATTCTTTTTCTTAAAAGGACTGCCTATTAAATTGTACACGGGTGCCAACATGAACAAATACAAGCAGAAAACAGTCCGGCAGGGCACATCGGCAATGACACAATTTTGTAAGAGGGTGTCCGAGCTTCTTCTCTTCCCAGCTCAGCTTTTTCCGTGTTGGAATTTATCAGCGCTCGGCAGGCACTGATAACACTTCTCCCCTCATCGGCAAAGCCACTGCTTTTGAAGAAATGGGATTTTACCAGCAGATAAGCCCTTACTCTTTAAAAGAAACTCCTCAGAGGAAATCCTGAAATACAGATGAGAGTTGAAGTGGAATGAATCAGACAAATCTCTGAGCTTAAATATTAGGGGATTTCTAGAGGGCTCGCAGATTTACCAAAAAGCAAATCAGAGAAGTCCCTCTCACCTGGAGAACACAGGCTCGGGAGTGGCTGGTGGGAAACGGCTGAAAATAGAAAATACTTGAAAATAGGATTGAAATTTAAAAAAAAAATTAGGGAGCTTCTCAAATTTGAGTTATTGATGACAAGGGAGTCTAGAACTTTCTTCTGGAAAAGGACTATTCTAGTTGTCTCTGGCCATTTGCTTCTTTGCTTAGTGTGGTTGGTCCAGAGCAGAACAGGATTAAAAATGGTCCTTTTGGAGAAAAGAAGATTTCTAGCTTAAATAAGTCGACAGCCCATATCATAAGACGAGAGGGTCACAGAACCAAATTTTGCAGAATCTGTCTATGTGAAGTGCTCCTGCCCTGTTTCATGAATGTTCTCCCAGAGTGAACTGTGGCCTTTGAGAACTGTGCTCTTTGAGAAGGCACCGGACATGAAGAGACAGATGCACCCCAGAGGGGTGACCTCACCGACTTCGTGCTCCCCGGGGTGGTCAGAGATCTCCACAGCGTACAGCTTCAGGCCCTGGTGGCTCTTGCCAATGTTATAAATTCTGGTGACATTGGGGCACATTTCATTCACAACCTTCATCAGCTGGAACACAAAGTGGATTAAGGACCTAAGCAATGATGGCTACACACCAAGGGGGGCAGACCTCTCCAGAAGACAGCCACTTGCTGCTCCCCTCCCGCAGTCCCGCCCACTGCGTGTCCCCATCCTCCACACGCACCAGTGCTGCCGTCTCTGCCTGGAACATTCATTTGCCTTGTGTCCTCCCAGCACCCCTGTGTTGTAGCTATCACCACCATGGTTGTGGTATCCCCTTTCTTGGTTGGGCTATCACTTCCTTTGGTTGTGGTCATCATGCCCCTGGGTGGTGATTATCACCTCCCTGGGTGGTGGTTAGCAGCTCCCTTGGCTGTGGTATTACTGTTTCATGGTGGTTTCTGTTTTCCTTTGTCCCCTGACTAGACTGAAGATCCTTTAAGGGAGAGACTGAGCCATTTATCTCTATATCCTGGCCTAAATAAATATTTATTACTGAATATCAATTTTCTTTCATAATTTCATGAATATTTATGACGTTAGGCTGAGGAAAGAGACACCATTCCTGCCCTCCTGGAGCTTCTAGTGCAGCCACCGATGGCAGTCTTATGATGACCCACTTCCTTGGTGATAAGGGGGCACAGGGAGGCCATGATAATGGGTGTCGGGTGGTTAAGGGCGTGGGAAGCAGGCTGCCACAGGGAAGTGAAATAGTTATGTGTTGTTTTCTGAATTTTGCTTTTAAAGTCTGGCTCATCAGACTGACAGCTGCCATCTGCAGGAATGAGAACAGCTGCCAAGGAGGGAAGGAAGGCTCTAGGAGGAACAGGAGCACACACTGCCCTTGGGGGTGGAGGACAGAGACACCCTCCCCCTGAGGCTGCCTTACCTCCCATCTCTGAACAAGGACCTGTGAGTGACCTGTTACGTAGCCTCGATTTGCTGGGAGAAATGGTTTAGCAATTCCCACCGGAAAGAAGATCTGATTCAAAGGACATCTCAGCCAGGCATCAGACTACCCATGCTCGGGTAGAGGCAGGGGCATTCACGGGACAATTCTATGACAGTGTATTAAAGAACAGGAGGGAAGTTCAGATGCTGTAGAAGCAGCAAGGAAGAGCATCCCAGCCAGGAGCTGAGCTGCCCATCAGGGAAGGCTTCATTCCTTAGAAAGACGAGTGGGAGCTGGGTTGGTGGTGACTAGAGAAAGGCGACGGCCCAGAGGGACAGCGTGGACTTGGACGTGCTCTAATCGTCTTTCAAATGATTCTGGATCAACCAAATTATCCATAAAATGTCTTTGTAAATTGTAAATAAACAGATCTGTCGCACATTTTATGGTGGGCTCAAATCTTTGAGAACTAGAAAATCAGTACGATGTAGAATTTATGCTAAATAAAGTTAAATTGCTGTGCGCTTCATTTGCTTTTCATAATATTACATTCTGCAGCAACTGCGTGGAATGCATTTAAAGAGCATCAGTGAGCATTTCTAAAGCACTGGAGGGATTTACAGCCGCTATGGCTTTGTGTTCATGACACACCCACGAGGTGTTACAGGTGCAGCCTTGGTCAGGAACTTAGGGTCCAATTCTCTCACCACTCCTGGGGGGCAAATGTACTTCACTTTATGACAACTCACTTTGTGTTACAGTATCCAGGTGAGAGAAAGAGGACGCTGACTATAAAGGACTCTTGTTCACAAGAGGGCAAAAGCAGGAACCCACCAGAAGTGGAGAAAAAAATACGCAAGGGAAACGAAGCTTCTACACCCACCAGCAAGAGCAATGGACAGTGCAGGGTGGAAGTGGAGCCACGTCTGTGATGCAACACGTTTCAACAAGAGACACGGTGATAACGTCCCTAATAATGGTAGCAATCGCAGTAATAATGCGCTCTGTTTCTCTCCTGACTCTCACCACCATGACCACCAGGTGAAGTAAGCAGAGGTGACTGTCCTCATTCTATAGATATGGAGACCGAGGCCGAGAAAGACACTGAGTGATTTGTCCAGAGTCCCACAACTGGTACCAGGTGGAGCCAGGGCTTTGGACTCGTAGGGCCCTTACCTGTCCATGAAAGTACAACAAAACAATGAAAAGCAGCACATCTCTGCTGCCTGTTTTGTCTGAGACACACTCTGAAAGACGGCCACAGCACACTCGTCATCTGAGTTGGGGCCCCGTGAACTAGTCCCTGCTGATTGCACAGTCATTCTCAGAGAGGAGCCGGGACCTGGGCAAATCCTGATCAGCAGGGGGTCCACTGTCTTGCGTTCAGATCAATAACGAGCTCTGCAGCCACAGTCACTCGGCTTATCCTTAACTAGGCAATGAATGCAAGCGCTTGGCACACAGCCTGGCTGTCATGTAGTGCTTACCCTCGTCCCCCTTTCAATTAGCTGCCAAAGAAATATGCCACCTGTGTTAGAGAACTTGACCTTGACACTGGAAAAAGACAAACCCCATCTTCCCTTGGATGCACACTTAGCCATGGAGAGTTTCTCAGTCTGGGATGCTCTCAGCATGAGTTATCAGTCACCTCTTTATATTCTACCTACTGTCACAGTGTTTCTATACCAGCCATGCTTTTTTCTTTGTGTGGTGGTAATAGAACATATTATTGCTATTGTTACAAGCATCTTTTCCACACAAAAGAATGGGAACACAGGCATTTGAATGAAGAATCTCCTTTGCAAAGGTTCTTTACAATTCTCTCTGCACAGTGGCCCTCTGGTTTCTCCAGTGGCCACCAGCACCACCAAGGACCTGGGTAGTGATCCACCTTGGTTATTCCTGAAAGTCAAAGATGGGGTTTGTTTTTTTTTGAGTTTAGGTCTCGATGGATCTTGAGAGTAAGGACTTTCTTTCTTCATCGCTGTAGAGTATGAATTTTCAATAGGGTTGACATCACCCTCAAGGAGATGAAAATTGGCTCTTTGGGGCTAAAAGTCTTAGATATTACAATGCTTGGTGGCCCTCTAAAGCTCAACCCCATCCAACAAAATCTTATTCCTTAGTATTCAATATAATGGGTGGAGGATAACTAAGAAGCCTCTGGGGTGGGGGGTGGGCAGGTGCTAATGAAACAAGGTTGAGAAACATCACTTTAGAGAGTACCTGGGTTTGCAACACCCTTAGCCTGGTCAAGACTCTATTTCCTCATCTCTGAGATGGGAATAAAGTTTGCCATCCTTGTAACTACTGAATGCTGGGATCTGTTGTTTCCTCCTCTCCTGA
Source organism: Rhinolophus sinicus (assembly GCF_057876585.1). Taxonomy (NCBI): domain Eukaryota; kingdom Metazoa; phylum Chordata; class Mammalia; order Chiroptera; family Rhinolophidae; genus Rhinolophus; species Rhinolophus sinicus. The sequence continues at coordinate 6,701,076 of NC_142515.1, read as the reverse complement.
AGGAAACAAAAGAAAAAGCTCCTTTTTCTGGTAATTCAGTTTATAGCAATATATCAGAAGAAAACTGTTCATAGATACTGGTAAAAGTATATGCATGATCACACCTGCTGTAGCATGTTTCATACTTTCTCGGTATTTGTTAAAAGTTGGGAGATGTCCAAACGCTCCAGAGCAGGAAGATAGCTGAAGGAATTATAATGCATCCACTCACTGGAACATTCTGGGGCATTACAAATACAATTATGAAGACAGCATGAAAACTGGCTAATGGTCCAGGATTAACTGACAAAAGCCGGGCAAAGTTGTAACCATCATCTGAACAAAATCTTATGAATTCTGTGAACACAGAAATTCAAACACTGGGTAGAAATTGGGGGACATGAAAACTGCTGATTCTTGAGGGTAGTGGGTTCATGGAGGACTCGCTTTTAGATTTTTGGTTTGCATTTGATGTTGATACAATACTGTTTGTCCAATGAATTAAAATGTTAAAAAAAAAAAAAAAATAGAGAGAGAGAGAAGAGAAGAGAAAAAGTCCTCTTTCACCATCTTTGCTCATTGCCTGAGAAACAGACACTGCATCTGATCAAATGGAAAAGGAATTCCAGGGGGGAGGAAGGAGGGAGAGAATCAGAGTCAGAGGTGCCCCATGGGTGAGGAGTGGCTTTGTCCGGATCTGCGGGGCTGCTGCCCTGCCCTGGCTTGCTGCCGCCATCACCCACCCCCAGGTTCAGGCTGAGCACGGAGCAGGTGGGAATGCTAGCCCACAGCCTGAGGCCCCCACCATCCTAGCTGCCCTGGAAATCAGCACCACTAACTGGCTGCCTTCCAACACATGTTTCTACTTCTTTCTAGTGCATCACACTCTGCTTCTCAGCCAACCAACCAGAACTTCCTGAGCATTTAGAACCTGACAACACCATACCCGACACCAAAGGCAAATCATTAACCTCTTTCTCAGAACCACCTACTTTCCTCCCTTTGTGGAAGGCAGTCCACTCCGTCAGAAGCACGCCAGGCCCCTTTCTCTCCCCAGCTCACTCCAGCTGACCTAGGACCAGCCAGTGCACCTCAGAAATGCCTCTCCCCTCCTCCTTCTTCAGGCCTGATCGGTCCCTCTCCTGGGGACTCGGCAGTGCTCGCTGGTCTGCTCTCCGTACATCTTCTCGATTGATCTCTCTGAGCTCCGCTCATATAAAAACCTCCTCTGATTCTCACTCAGTACAAAAGCCTCTCCCAGCACTCAGGCCAGTCTCCTCTCTCAACAGACTGCCGACTATTCTAGAAACATGCCAATCGCTCCTGCCTCCATACCTGTGCTCCTGCTTCCCTCCCTGCTCAGAGTGCCCTTCCTGCCATCTCTGCCTGCTCAAGCCTGGCCCCAGGCCCTGGGCGACGGCCAGCCCCATCTCAACCCACTTCCCAACCATGGCCAAGCAAGCAGTCACTTCTCCCTCCTACTCCCCAAAGGTCTCCCCTGTGACCACCTCAAACGTACATATTTATCTCATACACATTACAGATTTATGATAAAATGACAGAGTCTCTGCCTTCGTGGTCCCAACGGAAGGAGATGTAACATCCATGCAGACAGACAGATGACTAAACAATTATAAATCGTGACTCGTGCTGTGAAGACTCAGCACTCGGGGAATAATTCACGTACTCTGCCTTATAATATTAGTGTTTGTACGACTTTCTCCTTCCTCTGCTCCTTCCCCACCCCAACTACCCGGGGCTCCCCCGAGGGAAGAATAGGTCACTGCCTACAGGTCACTGCTCTAGAAGTATTTCTGCACACAGGAGTCACACACATTCTCAGGAATTTCTCCTTCCCCGGCAATAAGTTTTTCTATTTTCGCTTCCTGTTCCTGCTGCTGTTTCTTTGTTTGCGGTAAAATCTCTTTCAATACTGGGATAAACTAACACTGTTTTTCCCCTGAAGTAGAATTTCTACAGTAACCTAGCAGACTCCATGTGGGGAACTGCTAAACATGCCGACTGTATCCCCATCTCCAGGAGCCAGGGGTCCAAGTGGCAAATCACTTCCCACGTGAGCTCTCTTCAGGACTGATGGGTGCTCCCCAGTGGAGTGCTGCTGGGGCCTGGGACCCTGGCGGGGTCATCCAGCATCACCCGCGAGGCTGTATCACCATACCAAGGTTTCTCTTAGCTCTCACAGCTACCAAGGATGGTGACCAGAGTCGCTTGGGTAATGAAGCACAGGTCCCCAGCTCCCCCCGTATGAAAAGAACCCCGGTTCTCCACACACCACCACTATTTAAAGACACCAGCTACCTGGACTCTGCAGTTCGCTCACTTGAAATGCATTTTAGCTTTATTGCTTTTGACATTAATTGCACTCACTGAGTTGATATTTGTCTAATTTCTGGGCTCGAAACGTTGTCCTGAGATGTCCGGGGGGCACAGCTGAGTTAACACGCAAGTGCTCTGCAAACGGAGCAGCGAGCACAGGCCTGTAAACACCCAAGGATGTAGAACGGCCGGATGATTCACCGACCTTAAGTCCAAATACATTATCGTGATTTCTGAAGAGCAAGACAGCAAGACAATTTCTTTAGCGCGTCCCATCTCTAAGTCTGTGCTGACAGGTGTCTAGAAGCTGTGTGTGAGTGTCTGCTGCTAAATGACATGGAGACAAACCAGGTTTGCTGATTCCCTGGGATGCGGCTCAGCCTAATGGCTCCGTCCTCACTTGTGCTGGGTGGTTGGTTCCGTAACTCAGAGCCCTGACTTTGAGTCATGTTAACTTGGCCTTGGCGATTCTGGGTTTAGTAAATGAATTTGTGAGGACCTTTCTCTGTTTGTTCTCTCTCTTCAAACAGCTTCTTTAACATCTAAGGATTTATCGTTTGCCAGCACCTCCCACACTTTCCAGCACCACGCTGGTGGCAAACCCTTAACAGGATGTCAGAGGCACTCAGCATAGTCTCCCTTTTCAGTCCGTTCTAATACATGTTTGGTCCCTTCTCCCTTCTGCACTCACTATGCAAATGCCATCAACAGCTCAGAATTTAATGGTTTCTGTAATTAAATCAGGGAAAAAGCTCATCTGAGATTACCTTTTCCTCCTAACTGTATGAAAGTACTCAGAGCTATAAGGGTATCAGCCGGGTGCTGTGAAGCCTGGCTGCACATTAGAATCACGGGGAGCGCTTTTACAAATTTAGATGCCCAGACCCTTCTCCTCGAGATTCTGCCCTCATTGGCCTGAGGTGGAGGCCAAGTATAGGCATTTTTCCAAATGTCCCCCAGATGATTCTAATATGCAACTAGGATGAGAATCGGAGACTCTGAAATAACAAAAAGTAGGGTTATGGATGCTCAGTGACTCAGTTTCCCCATCAGTAAAATACGGATAACAACAGTGGCTGTCCTCCGAGGGAGGCTGGGAGGACGGGCCACCTTAATGAAGGTAAATTACTAATGGAGGTAAATTAATATAGGTCCCACATGAGGGCTTCCTGCTGTTACGATTAGTGTTCCTCTGGATCCTTTTTCTTTTTCACCTCTGCGTCTAATAAATCAGTGAATCACTCTACCCACAGTGATTCTTAGGAACTAGAGTATTAAGTCAGCAAAGTCTGGGTTCAAATTCTGTTTCAGCCATTTGCCGGTCACCCAAGCCCCCACGAGGCATTCTCAGACTCGGAACTACAAGCATTTAGTGTGGCCTCAGACAACCAAAATGATCATTCAGCTTCTATGTCTAACGCATCACCTACTTTCTGAAAATAAAAACCGACGCGCTCCTGGGCGTGTCACTCTGGCAAACCTGGGTCTTACCTGGCGCATTTCCTTGTAATTGTGGTGCTTAAAGTCCAGCTCATCGGTGGTGGTCATCTCATTCCGCCGGTGATAATAGTTATTTGGATCTAGGGAGAGAAATATGGTTTTGATTCACTGACATCATTCTATTACTTGTGCTGGCTTTGTTGGGTCCCTGATTTGTGTGGGGACACAACCCAATCTCCATCTTCTCACGTATGCACAGAGGTGAGAGAGACAACCTTCAAAAAGCTTGTTAGGAGTCAGAATTACCCAGGGATGGTGAGCATGGGCCTGGAGCCAGGGGGCCTGGGTTCAAACCTCTGCTTTTCCACTTATGTGCTGTGTGACCCTGGACATGTCACTGGAGAGTCTTTGCCTTAGTTTCTTGCCCCCAAAACAGGAAACACACTGGCACATCCCTCATTGGTTTATTGCTAGTAAACCAACAGATGATTGGGATAATCTGTGTGTCTGGCAAACTGTCAGCACTGAATGAATGAATGAATGAATGAATGAATGAATGAATGAATGAATGAATATCACAACTGCATACATGAATGGAAATTTCTGGAAGTGTGACAGACACTGTTCATCTCTTACCAGCATGCAGCCTACTTTCATCTTCTCTAACAGAAGCCTGTGTAGTTCGGGACTCCCCACTTCACTTCTCAGAAACAGACCTCACACCCCCAGCTCCAGGGGTCCAACGTGACCAGTTTAAGCCAATCAGACCACAGCACTCCCTGGCCACTCTTACTGGTCCATACTGAAGGGAAGGACTTTAAATTAATGTCACAGAGGTGGGGTGAGAACCGCTCCAGGTACAGGAGAGAGAATACCCCAATAACATCAGGAGCTAATGAGTGAACTAACTCTGGAGTCCAGCTTTCCTTGGGACTTCCAATCACACAAGATGAACAATTCCCCTAACTGTTAAGCCAGTGGGAGCTGGGGTTCTGTTGTTGGTCTGAAGCACCCCAACAGGGGTGTATTAATAGTGGTCACCTCTGGGGACCGGGATTCAGGGGTCTGGGGAGAACATGTCTGTCTTGACTTGATTCCCTTATATAACTTGACTTTTTTTCTTTCATGCTTGTAGTTAGGTAAGTATGTAATGCTTATATAATTACAAAAACAAAGAATACTCAGAAGAAAGGGGAGGGCAAGGAGGCGTGCAGAGGAGGATAAGGGGAAGGGACGACTCAGTGGGCCCGAGGTCTTTCTCCTGATCTAACAAAAAGTACTGAGGCTTACAGAGCCTCTGCCAGCCTCCCGGCACCAGCATCTGGAGTGCGCAGCCAGAAATCCTGGCCAGCTCAGCTCTCCCTCCATCTGGACAGAACACGGAGCTTTAGATAGGTCCATCATCTAATCCAGGAACCACCTAAGCAATGTTGGAACCACAGCAGCTGCTGGTTTGATCCAAGCGGCTAGAAGGGTAATTCTGGAGGCAGGGCAGTGGCAGGCAACGATCCCAGTGGTACCCGCAGCTACAAGTCCCAATTGGTGCCACCACATGTGGTCACTAGCGCTTTCACTGCTTGTTCAACCCAGCCCAGATTTACTGGATCAGAGTCCACATTTTAAAAAATCCCAGCTGACTCCGTAGGCTCAGAAGCTTGAGAAGCGCCTGTTAAAGCACTGAGCACATGGCCAGAGGGACAAAGTACTCGGTACATAATACGCAATATCTGAGATCAACTGAGCCAGCTGTGTGTCTGCGTCCTCACAGCCACAGGTCATGACTGCCATAACCAAACTTGCCAGAGTTCACTCAAAGACTGGCCTCACCCTTGAAAATTGAAGCCTTGTGCAATGAGCTGAAAATCACATGCAAACAATGAAAAGACAGTTTTTAGTATTCACGAAAGGTTTGCCAGTAATACTATTAGAAACAAATGACTGTCACTGAAAGGGAAATGTGGGCGGGCAAACTGGCATTTTGTCCAGAAAAGAAAGCAAAAGCCATTCAGGTTGAGCCAAAAATACGCCCGCCATTACTTTTCAAGGGCTTACCTTCTGGGGGTACAGGCTGACCCTTCCCTCAGGCGAGCCACCTCCCTTTTGATTTCCAAACCTCTATGTTTCAAAGCAAAGGTACATATTTTTCACTTTATACTTAACTTACACAGATGCTGTTTTCTAAGAGCTATTCACCGTTCCCCCCCTACGTCCCAGGGGCCTCTTTCCAAAACTCTTTAAAGCCCTCTTTGTCTTTGAACACAAGTTATGCCTTCAAGGTTCTTAGAAGGGACTGAAGAAAATCTCAGAACTCTAAGTACAAAAGAGTTCCATACTTGGCAACATTCTTCCAGCCTTACACTAATCAATCTGCCTAAGGAGATGGGTACAAGTTCCAGAATCATCTCAAAATCATGGGTGAGTAGTTTCCAGAGCTTTGTGTCTCCCACATTTTGAACAAATCCTTCTTTACTTGTCCATTTATTCTGATTGGATAAAGTGTTATTGGGAATCTGTTAGGAGCCCAACAAACTGTAGGTAAGGAGATGAGTGAGAACCAAATCCGGCCGTCCTAGGGGCCAGCATCTAGAGCTAGAGCCACGTAGCCAAACCCACTGCCTCCTTCTTCCCTCTGTGGACAAAAGATTCCCTTTCCACTGAGGGAAATCTATTCCAGGTGGTTCCCATGGAATTACCTTGCCCAACACGCACATGTATAGACATGTGAACCAGTTCCAGCCAATTAAAACACTTTGTCCTCTGGCCACAGTCACTGGCTCAGCAATGATCCCAGGATCCAAAATGGGCCAATCAGATGGCTTTCCTCCCAGAGCTACAGAAGGAAGGTCTCTTTCTCCTGCAGTGACTCAGAAGGCAGGACAAGTTGGGGGTGTTAGTGGTCAGCCTCCCTGTCTGCGAGCTAGTGAGGGAGGGGACCTTGATTGCACCAAGAGGACCCTGAAGCCAGAGTCAGATCTATCCCTGGAATTTTCATTCATGTGAGCCCCAAATTTCCGCCCCACCCCTTCAGCTAATTTGAGGAAGATTTCTGATTTTTGAGACAGAATTCTGACTGATTGAATCTACAAGGACTCTGTCCTCACAGAGGGGGCTCTGGAGAACCAGTCTCCTGCGTCCTTCCGTGTGGTTGGTTTTATATGTCATACATACTGAAAACCAGCAGAGTCCTTCTGGAACACCTTAGTTACAGGGACAAACTCCAGGCAGGGCTCAGAGACCCTAAACAACATTCTCCCTACTTGCTCCTCTCATTCGACTACTGAAAATCCTGATCTGCTCCAACTGGTCTGCCTGTTTTGGGGTGAATTATGTCCTCCCCAACATATGTTGGAGTCTTAACCCCCAGTTCTTCAGAATGCGACCTTATTTGCAGAGAGGGTTTTTACAGAGGTCATCAAGTTAAAATGAGGGCATTGGAGTGGACCCTGATCTGTTACAACTGGTGTCTATAAAAAGGGAAATTTAGACACCGAGGAATGCATGCAGGAGAAGCCATGTGAAGACGAAGGCAGAGATGGGAGTGGTGCATCTACAAGCCAGGGGACACCAAAGACGGTCAGCAAACCCCCAGAAGCTGGGTGAGAGACACGAACAGATTCTCCCTCACGGCCCTCAGAAGGAACCAACCTTGCCGACACCTTGACCTCGGACTTCCAACCTCCAGACCTGTGAGACAATGGCGCCCTGTTGTTCTAAGCCACGGAGCTTTTGGAGCTTTGTTACGACAGCCCTAGGAAACGACACACCCCAGACACCTCACTGCGGTGACACCCTCTCCTCCCAAATCAACCACCAGCTCACTGCACAGGATGCCTTTTATGACAACAGTAATAATCCCAGACCAAAGCCACTACTGGAAATCCAAAGGAACTATGAGGAGGCCTGGACTGCCTGCTTTGCCATTTGCTGTTTTTGGGGTTGGTGTCTCGCTTGAAAGAAGCAGGTGATCAGCTGGGAGAGGAAAGGCTTCCTTTGTTGGAAAGGGGGCTCACCTGCAATCAAGAGTCTCTGGGCTCATGATTCCTTTGATGTGCTTTATCCAGAACAGGCCAACCCACAGAGACAGAGCAGAGTAGAGGCTACGGGGGATGGTGGAGGGGGACTGTGACATCATTATTCAGTGGGTCCAGGGTAGTTTTATAGGTCGATAACAGAGTTCTGACACTAGAGAGAGCTGGTGCTTGCACAACCTGTGAATACACTAAATATTACTAACTGTACACTTTAAAATGGTTAATTGTATGTTATCTGAGTTTTAACTCAATAAAAAAACAAAGAATCGCTGGCCTCAAAGTGGTCTCCTGAGAACTAAGGAAGACACCAGGAGCGCAAAGGCACCGCAGACGTGCCCAAGGAAACACCTGCCATGGAAACACCTGCCATGATGGCCGTGTGACCTCCCTAAGCCCGGGCACCCCCAGCACAGACCCCTGAGTACAAATGACCTCGAACCATGTGCGAACTAAGCACCAAACCCTCTATAAAGAACTGATGAATAGAAGTCACATTTGTCTAGGACCCATCTGACTGTTCTTATGTTAATATTATTCTAAAAGGAACCGAGTGAAGACGCGGACCCCCAGGCAAAGCACGTTTGGATCCCAGGTCGTCACTATCAGCAAAAGCATCAAACTCACAGCTCCACGTGGCTCCAAAGAGAAAGCAGCACATCACTCGTGCTTATTTCCTTGAGCCTCCATTTCATATAACCCTACCACGTGACATCTCCACTGCCCTGCTTGCAGAGAAGTCCAGGAAACCCTCTGATTTCTTGGCTGACGCTGCCTCTCCAGACAGTCCAAGGGCCAATTTGCAGCCTGGCTGAGAGGCAGACTATCAGGCTATGAGAAAGGACCGTTTTCCAGAGAGCTGCTGTTTTTACAGTTTCCTGAGATAATCAACATTCGGCAGTTGGATCAAGAAGAGAAATCACATGTTTATTTAAACTCAGTAAGGGCAAGCTGCTTTCTACTGCAGAGAGGATGGGCTGAGCCAGCAAGGCTGCATCCCCTCGAATTCTGATGGATTCATTGGGGTGAAGATGCTGACACGTCTCCCTCGCTATGGGGTGAGAGTGTGGGGGCAGCTACTGTGTCCGTCTTACCAGAATGCTTGGGCCCTGCCTCGGAACACGCGTTGCTTAAGTGTTTGATATATGAATGGATGTGTGAGCAATGAACGGATGGATAGATGGATGGATATTCCAATCAAGTTATTGAGGAAAGGCTAGTTATGGAAAAGATAACACTCTAGGGACCAGGAGACCTCGGAGAAGGGGCTGACTACACTGTAATACTGTTACCCCACCACCATGGCAGAATGGAGAATGGAGGCAGGGTGGTAAGTGGCAGGGTGGAGGGGGGTGGTAAATGGAAACCACATCCTCAGGACTGAGGATAATCATGGAACATTATGTCATCTCTGGGTCTGTTCGTGTGCTAGTCTCCTAGGGCACCATAGCAAAGCTACAACCTGAAATAACAGAAGCTTATTGTCTCACAGTTCTGAAGGAATGAAGTCTAAAATCAAGGGGTCAGCAGGGGTCTGAAGGCTCTAAGGTAGGATCCTTGGCTCTTCCCAGCTTCTGGTGGTTGCTGGCTATCCTTGGCGTGTAGCCACATCACTCCAATCTCTGCCTTGTCCGTACATGGCGTCCCTGCGTGCCTCTGTGTTTCTGTTTTCTCTGCTTGAGGATATCAGTCATTGGATTGAGGGCTTGCCCTAATTCAGTATGACCTCATTTTACCAATCACATCTGTACTTCCATCTCTTCTACCCACCATTCATGGGGTCAGGTGACCTTAGAAATGAGTCAGCTATGGAACCAAATGGTCAAACCAAGGCTATAGGAGAAGGATGGAGGGAAATAGGGAAAATCACATTTTTTCTGTACTTCTCACGTGCTGGCATCTACAAACTGATTTATTTCGTCTTCATGATGTCTATGTGTCAGGAATGGAAGAACTGCTGAAACACTGCCAATAAAAACAGGGGCGGCCCGTGTGCACTCTAGGGGGTCGGCAGAGTCCTTCTCATGGAACTGAAAAGGATGAAGGGCAAGGATGAGAGACGGGAGAAGAAAGGAGTTCATGGTCTCTATTTAAAAGAAGGAAACAGATGGTTCAATCCCACTCACCTCCCCCGCAACTCAGAAGTCCAAGAGACAGGAAGTCAGAGGAAGACAGAGCCAGACAGGAAATGGGAAGCAGAGGAGAAAGTCTACGCAGGGAGAGAGCGGTCTCAGCAATGTGGAGGCGGGCCGGTCTTTGCTGGAATGGCCAGGAACCTTCAGGACAGCAGTGCTGACTATCAGGTCTGTGGGGGTCTACACTACACGCAGTAAAGCCCCTTCCTGTCCCCCACCGTGCAGCAATATTGCCTCATGTGAATCGCATCAGTGGAGACGGTTGTTCTCAAATCTAGAATAATTAGCAGGAAGGGCCCAAGGGGACCAAGAGTAGCCTGGGAGAAGGCACCGTGAAGCAAGAGGTCAGTGCAGGCAACCATGCAGCGAGAAATACTGGGGGTGGGGGGGGATGGGGGGGAGGCAGAGCAACCCAGGACCTTCCATAGGTACATAATGAGGGCTTGGGTTACTTCACTGGGATGTTTAAAGAAAGGGTGACCTTGAAGTTTTAAGGACTTCAACCCCAGTCTATAAGGAAGGTCTTGTTTCCACTTTACAGATGAGGAAAGCAAAGCATACAGTACTTTCATGAGCTGCCCGCAACCCGTTGTCTAGGGGTAGAAGTGGACTTTGAACTCAGGCCTGCTCTAAGCCAAAGCCCATGCCCTTCCTGTGCATCAGGCTTCCTCTGAAAAAGATGTGAATTTGTATCTCTTTTTCTGAGCAGACAAGGCCCGGAACCTGTAACGTGGGGGAAAGGCTGCAGCTGATACAAAGCAATTCCAGGGAGCTGTTGTATTCTCATCAAAAAGACGCTGACAACATCACCCTTAGCAAAAGGAGGCCTCCATAAGGGTGACCATGAGCAACTCTGTGTCACCCACCTAATTCCTGTTGTTTCAACAGCCCAGGCTAGGCTCAAATTAATGGTCCATCCTATGGGACAAGAGGGTATTCAAACCGTGGCCTGACTTTGTGAAGCAAGTGGAAGGTAACAAAGCAAACAGATGTATTGAAAAGGTCTTTGCAGCTGTGGTGACGCCCTCCCTCTCCCAACTTATACGTATTGATGAGGGGGCAGGCTGGCTGAAACAGTATTATAGTTCAGCAAGACAGGTGGCGATCTGACAATTAAAATATTTTTTCAGTGATTTATGACGGGGAAGGTATATGTATCAGGAGAAAGGAGAGACAGCACTTCAGTTGGGCCCAGCCCACCTCCAGGAAGGATTCTGGGGCACCGCCCTGTAGCAGCTCCCCTTGTGCTTGATGGAGAGTAAGGTCCTTTCCCCAGACCTCTGTACAGCCCATCACAAGGTCCTCTGAGTCCAACCCAAGAACCCTGGCCACCTCAGCACTGTGCAGAGAGAGGACATCACTCAGACCTGGTGGCCAGGAAGATGAGGACGGGGTGATGACTGTCCCCAGAGAGGGCCAAGTCACACATTCATAACAAGGTACTGAGCAGCATGGGGGATCACGCAGCATCATCCCTTGGCCCGACGGTTATTTTCCAGGACCCTGGGCACAGCCCTGTCACCCTGTGAGGAATTGGCATGCAGGCTCACGGGGCCCTTTTCAGAACCCAGCAGTGCTGTCTGCAGTAGGAAAATACCTGAAAACCACCAAGGCGGTGACCTTGAACTCAGCTGGTGGATGTGTCAACCTGAACTCTTCATTATTAAAAATGTATCTTCAGAAGCTCTCCCCAGCTTCTGATATGTGTAGCTCTTCAGTCCAAAATGGACAAGTCCATCCAAATTTAGAGAAGAGAACTTTTACTTTAAAAGAAATGAACAACAAATTCTGTTTTGAATTTTGAACAATTGTAACTGTGGTAAAATACACAACATAAACTTTAGGTCTTAACCATGTTTTGAAGAGTACAGTTGAGCAGTGCTAACTATATTCGCATTGTTATGAAACAGGTCTCTAGCACCTTTTTATCTTGCAGAAATGAAAGGCTATAACCATTAAAGAACACTCCCATTTTCTTTTAATTTTGAGCCTTAAAAGTCCTATTAATAGACTATGATGTAAGGTAATTCAGTTTCCAGTTCAGAAATTTCTGGAAACATTATTCACAAAGTCTTAAAAAGAATCGCCACCTTCCTCCGCCCCCACCTGAGAGTTCTCAGGAAATTGGTAAGGAATGGAAGAGCAGAACAAAGAGAAGCAGAAGCAAAGTAAATGAACACTTCATCAACAAGAGTTCTGGGAAGAACAGAATCTGGGCGCCGCATTTAGACCGTGAGGTCACCTTGGGTTTGAATGGCTGAGTTGGTTGGGTCATCCCTGCCTTCGACCTCATTAACTGGCACACATGGGTTGTGCCAACAACAGGGCAATGAGCACTGCGACACACACAGGCTTGGAGGCCCCTGTGTGCTGCCCCAGGCCCTTGGACGTGACCACCACCAGGCAGCACGCGTAAGGTCTAGGCAGACTGCTAAGTAACTTCTAGAAGAAAAATAGCCCTAAATATTTGGGGTTGGAAAATTTAGAGCCATTCCAAGTCCATACTTGAAACCCACCCAGATTTCACACCGTAACTGTTTTTGTGAGGATTAAATAGCCTCCAGGACCTAACGTCAAACATACACACACACACGCGAAGAATAACTTCACAGGGAAACATTTATTTCATGAGACTCTCACAGGTGTCCTTTGCCCTCTCCCAACAATAGATGAATTCCTGCCCACAGAGAGAAACCATGACCCTGCTCCTTGAAGCAAACAGACTGAGGCTGTGCTGAGCGACACAGAGAGCAAGCCTCCTGGCCTGGCACAGAGGGCCTCACAGACACCCGCCCACATCTGTGCCCACAGACGCAGCATGCTTGGGAAAGCCCAGCAGGCCCTGCACGGCAGCAGGCAGGCCCTCAGATTGTAATTCCAGGACGAACCAACCACAACGGGAGGCCCAGCTCTGAAATCGTGCAGGCCTTCAACATTCTCTCTGGATCAGCCTTGAAAACTCCTTCGTACCAGCATTCCCACTTATAACCTCACTTAAGCAATAATCCTAGAATTGAACAGTCCTATAATTCACACAATCACCCCGGACTCGCACAATGACACAGAAACACAGATGTTCACTGTGGGCTTCTTTACAGAACCAAAATATTGGGAACAAGTGCATTTCCAACTCTAAGGGGCAGATTAAAAACGTGGCATTTTGTCCATGAACCAGGATAAAGGCATCCACAAGACAGATGGTCTCTAATAGCTTTAATGACATGAAAAAGGTTGTGCGATTAGTAAGTACGGATATACAACAAAGGATCTACTTGGTGTGGGGGTAAGTAGGTGGTTAGATAGACCCATCTTTCTCACCAATACAGTGTGTGTTCTAAAACTTCACAGTTGGCAAAGCAAGGTCAGGGATATTATGGGATTAAGAGAAAAACAATAAGTGACATTCAATGTGCTTCAAAGATGCAGTCGATGTAAGTTCATGGCGGGGGTCGGGGGATGGCTATAGAAATAGCATGATGGATACAGTGGTACCTGAGGACATCAAAGCTGGTGGTGCCCTTCCCCCAGCGGTGCTGGAGGGACTGGGAAATCCAGAGGCAGCAAGACGTGATGTCACACTAGACAAGCGTGGGAAAGACTCACTGGTGGAGAATGCCCAGGAGAGATTACCCAAAGCTGTGCTACTTGTTCCCTGTGGGCCGCCTGTGAGGGGACAAGAATGTGGAAATCCCTACAGGTGCTAGTGAAGATCCTTAGGGATACTCTGGGGCACACTTTCCTTCCCTGGAGACGTCTGATCAGGATGAAGAGGCTGCTACCTCCAGGTTCCACCTGGGCACAAACTCCTAAGTTCTGAAAGGCCAGACAGAGCCGCCCTGAGCCCGACCAGATCAGCCTGTCCAGAGCAGATACCAGCACCTGTGAACTCAAGCCCCCTTCTGCCCACCACCCTGAGATCACAGCCAGATACCATCGCGTGAAAATAGGACCAGGGGAATACAACAACCTAAAGAAACAAGCATTTATCCAAAGATACAGGCATCCAAGTGATGCTACTTAAACAGAAAGACTATGTACATAGTCAAGTTTAAAATGAACTTCTAGCACCTCCTCTACCCAGGGTAGCGGGAACACTCAAGGACAATTACATGTGTTACTGAAAAATTTTTAGGTAATTTTTTTTGCTCGCTTGGGTGGAGTGAATTTTCAACCTTGAAACATGTATCACCTTAAACTTTCAGCAGGCAAACCACAGTTGACATGTTACTCTGAGGCCCCAAATGTTCACGGTGTTTCCGAGTGGGATTAGGGGGGATCTTTATCTATCTTCTTTTTGCTTACCCAGGTTTTCACAATATTTTGCAATAGGTGTGTTGTTGCTGAAGAAGAAGATTGCTCGGTTTATTTTCATTTGTCTTGGCTGGACACCTGCTCTCCTGTCTTGCTGGAAGTGTGAAAGGACCAACTCCCCGCGGAAGGACCAACTCCCCGCGGAAGGACCAACTCCCCGCAGAAGGACCAACTCACCCGGCAACGGGCAGCCAAGGATCTCCATTCTCATGCAGATGCTCCCGTTGTCAAACCAGGACTGCGGGTTGATGCGGATGTAGCGGGCCATCATGGGGACGGGCAGCTCGTTGAGAACAGGGATCTCCTTTTCACTGTTTCCTTCAAATATCTATTTGTGCACAAGGGGGAAAGCAGACTCTTTTAGAGCTTGATCATCAAGGGATAAAAGGGTCAGTAAGTCACTCATTCCACAAGGAACACCACATGCATGTTGGGCATCGTGGGGAAAAGAGAACTGAATCCGGCCTGGACCATGCCCTGAAGAAGCCCCATCCGGTAGCGGGGAGAGGGTAATGCTTAGATGTCATAGCTGAAATCTAGTCATGCCACGGCAAAGGGACAGCCACAGAGCTCTGGGTCTTCGGGAGCAAAGGACCAGGAGACCTTTCCATTCTTAACAGAGGTGGCTGCCATGTGAACTGGCCTTCAAGGAAAACTATTTAGATCTGTACGGATGGGAGGGATTCTAGAGAAAAGGAGCAGCAAGGGCTGGAGAAGCCCAGAGGTGGAATTCAGGGGAAGACAAGCAGCTGGCTCATTTTTTCTGGAACACAGGAGTGTGTGCGGGGTGGTGAGGTAGTAAGAACGAGAAAGAAGGTTGAAAACAGAGAACAGAGGCTGCGGTCAGATTGTGCAAGACACTGCATAGCATGTCAGTAACATGCACTTGAGAACCGGAGGAAAAGAGTGACATGGTCAGAACAGGCTAACCTAGAGCAAATCATGAGCTGAAAGATGGGGGTCATTAAAGCAAATTGGGGAACTATTACAACTGAATAGCTGTGAGGGGCCTCAGCTTACCTAAGGACCACACAACTTCCGGGGCTGACCTGTAAACTGTGGAAGAGACTGTACCCCACAAGCTCTGAATTTTACGTGAGCCCTAAAGGTGGGCTACTTGATGCCAAACTTCTGGCATGGAAGGAAGGTCATTATCCATTAGACTTAGTGAGTCGACAGAGAGTCAGCAAACACCCAGGTGCAAACACAGCCTGGGCACACA
This sequence comes from Rhinolophus sinicus, assembly GCF_057876585.1. Lineage (NCBI taxonomy): Eukaryota > Metazoa > Chordata > Mammalia > Chiroptera > Rhinolophidae > Rhinolophus > Rhinolophus sinicus. The sequence goes on along the minus strand of NC_142515.1, from coordinate 6,685,624 downwards.
TTGCCTGTCTTTGCAGAGCCCTGCACAGCCAGGCACCAAGGTTAGAGGGAAGCAGAGACTCACCATGTCTTCAGATCCATTCTTAACAGTGACCCACGTATGGCTGTCATTGCTCACCATGACCTTATAGGAGGTCACCCAGTCACTCCTAAGAGAAAATAAAACATCATTGGGACTACACACTTTTTTTTTTTTTACCTTTTTTCCCCACCTGTTTACCAGTTCCAGGTAGAGGTATAGCAGTAAGAAGAGTATGCCCTGGGTCACTCTCTGGCCCTACTGCTCACCCTCCCTGGGCCTTGGCCAGATAACTGAGCATCTATGCCACGGTTTCATCATCTATAAAATGGGAATCAGGAAAGTACTGAGCTTAAAGGATGAATGTGAGCATTAAATGGTTTAGTACCCTTGAAACACGTAGGACAATGCTTAGCCCCTATAAGCACTAAATGTTGGTCACACACAAGGAGATACACTAATATGTATATGTTTGTTTATCATGAACATTTGTATCAGACACAGTAGTAGCTTAATAGAGTCCCTTAATAGAGCATGATAAGCTCGGTAAAAGTTGCAAGTTGGTCTAGAAATTTCATTTGGGAAACTGATTGGGGAACATAACAAACGAGATCCCACCAAGCACAAGAACAACAGCTTGAGTCTCTAAGAGACACTGGGTTTCTCCTTGGCTGTCACAACCGTGTAGTCAATCCCCCCACCACCCAGAAAAACCCAGTGACAGCTGGACCCGAAGCCAGACCCCTGTCATCACGTCCTACTGCCCAGAAATTACTGGGGGTAAAATGGCCACAATTTGACTTCCCGGAGTGGAGACCAATTTGATAGGTGTGGCAAATAAACAACCTTCATGTGAAAAGCACATGTTCCCCTCTGCCTCGGTTTTTTATAACATTAATCATTAAACAACAGAAAAAGTCTCCTTGAGCTTCTTTCTTTTTAATTTTTAAAATACTGGAACTAAGCATGATTTACTGACCTTTCAGAACATTCTGCCAGCTGAAGCATTTGGAAACCTTTCCCTACTGTGAAATCTTGGACTCAGGATCCAGTTACATCTCAACAAAGTTCTGAGTTTCCAGTCTGAATCAATACTGTCCAGTAAAGTTTAATTAGAAAGAGCGGCTGGTTCTATTCATTCTGCTTCATCTGACTGACCTGTCACAGAAATTATTCTTACATGTTTGGAAATAAACCCTCACCTCGAACCTTCTCCTCTCCTTCTCTCTCCTCCCCACCAGCTTTGTCTGAATTTCTGCTGGAAGCTGGAATCTATGCAACGTGTTCCTCCTTAAGGGGCACAGGCTCGAGCCCACGCCTTTCGATTTGGACACAGTAAGTGAGCCTTTCAAAAGACACCTCAGCAACAGCTCGTGTCGTGTGCACTGGAAAATTGTCCTTGCCCAAAATAGCAACCTGTTTCTCACATTCAAAGAATTTCCAAATGACTTGCAACTGCCGTTCCTTTTGCCGTCTGTTTGTCTGCTGATAATGCCCCGTGGTGATCCAGGAGGCCCTCTGCAGAGGTGAGGGCTGTACCCTAGGAGATGGGGCTGTGGAAGGTATAGGAAAGCCATCAAGAGAGGGGTAGAAAGTAAAATGAAGGTAAGTTCTCCAAAGAAAAGGAGAGAGAGAAAAATGAAAGGACACCCAAGGAACAATTACACAATCTTAAAATATATATCTATGGACAAATCCACCACTTATGTGTGAGGGGTAATTATCTGTTTATGTGGCTCAGGCCTCTCTTTTGAACGGCTGGCCTCTGCCAGTGTGAACTTGCCATTCAATGTCTCAGTGACATCGCAAATGTAACATGCTCCAAACCAACTGATTCGTTTCAAAGCAGCCAACCTGGCATCTGAGTCCCTGCCTCAGAAAAGGTACCACCACCTACCCAGGGAGGCCAAAATCCCAGTCATTCTTGGCACCCCACTTTCCCTCCATCCCCTGTATTGACTCCATCACCAAGTTCTGTCAATTTTACCTCCCACATCTTTCTAGAATCTTTCCAACTCTCCCTCTTCACTGCCACGACCCCAGCCCATTTTCTCAGGCCAGGATTATTGCAGTTGCCTCCGGTTGGTCCCCTGGTATTTAAATTGCCCCGCCCCCACCCCAATCTGTCCTGCAATCAGAGGCTTACTTTTCTAATGAAATATTACGTCACCCCCTGCTAAAATATCACTCTTATTTTAGTGTTAAGACCCAAATCTTCATCATGTTCTACCAGATCCTTGCTTAACTCTTGTTTTCTGTGCTATTTCTTTCAATTCCGGATACTGATGATACTCTCTGTTGCCTCAGGGCCTTTGCACATACTGTTCCATCTGTTTGGATTCCTCTCTCATCCCTTGTCTGCCTCTAAATTATTCAGACCTCAAACCTTATCAGATAGGCCTATCCTAACCCTCCCAATCTAGCCCATTTCTTTTCTTATGTGTTCCTATCTTTCATAGTTTAATTTTGTTTGTAATTTTATAATTCCTTTCTAGAATTATGTGACAGTGTCTTTATCCCCAATTGGAGTACAAGCATCTCACAGACGCAGCAAGGAGAGGCCACGGCACTCTGGAGAACACAAAGGGAGCTGAAGCGCCTGGAGGTTAGAGTCAGGGACGAGATAGCACAAAGTTTGGTTGAGTTCTTCCAAACATTGTAGAAAGAAATAGCACTTTAAAAATCCACGAAATAGAAAAGGGGAAGTATTTCCCAATTATGAATTTGGCATAACCATGATATCAGAATCCGATGAGGACATGACAAAAAGCAAAACTATAGAAAAGTTTCTTTCATGAGAATGGATACAAAAAATCCTAAGCAGTTTATTACCAAATTGAATCCAGCAATATATAAACAGGTAATACATCACCACCAAGTGGAATTTATTCCAGAAATACAAATAAGGGTGGTTTAGCCACAATTGCAACCATTCAATATAATTCACCACATAAATAGAACTAAGGAGAAAAATCATGATCACTCTGACGGCAGAAAATGCATTTGAGAACATTCTATAGCCATTTGTGTTAAAAAAAAAAAAAAAAAAAAAAAAAAAAGACTCCTCTTAAACTAGGATTAGAGAGGAACTTCCTTAATCTGAAGAAAAATATCTACAAAAAAAATGATGGGAGAGTATAGCTACGGCCCTTGCAATGCGGGGCCCCAGGGCACACACTGTAGAATGTGCTGGGACCTCCTGCAGTGACTCCAAAGGTTGGATGTACTGACTCATTTCAAGAATTAAAAGTTTCCATAAGATGGAAATAAAAAAAAAAATCCAGACAGCAGGAGTTGCACATTCTCCTGTTATAACATTAGAAAGTGGTTGATAGAAGCTGGAAGACTGTATTCAGTGTTTTCTGAACATGGACATGCTATGGAGCGGCGGCAACTATACCACAACCCAAAGACAACAAGGATGAAAAAAATCAACTACCCAAAGACAAGTATGAAAAATGAATGTCTACTGATGCTTGCTCTGACACAGTCAACCAGGTGAGTAAGTGTCAGTGGCTGCAAACGTCAGAAGCTCTTGTCAAGTGAAAAGAATGAACTCATACTTGATTAAAATAAAAAACAAACACGAGAAAAACCCTGACTTAGCAAATATGTCACTTATGTGCATAGGAAAAGAATAATTAAAACTGGTCCTGAGTTCATTGGAAGCCCACACAGAAAACAACGTATCTTGACTTCTACCTCACACCATACAATAACCAACTCCAGAAGGATTGTAGGTCTAAATGTGAAAGGTAAATCTTTTAGAAGAAAACAACATGTACATAAGTTCAGCTGTCTTAGTTTTCCAGAGTAATTGTCCCTATTTCCACACGAGTTTTTTGTTGAATACATGTATTGCTGATATGTTCTCCAGTTACTGTCTTCTTTTTCGTTCTCGTTGTGGTTATCTTTTGATGAAGAGAATTCTTAATCTTTATATAGTCCAATTAAACATTTCTTTCTTTACAGTTTCTGCTATTTGTGTCCTTTTCAATAAATTTTTGCCTACCCTAGGTTATGAAGATATTCTCCTATGCTTTCCAATCTTGATACTGGTAGTTTATTTTTTTCCTCTTTTTGTGATCAGCCATGGGTTTATTAATTTTATTAATCTTTTCAAAGCAACATCTCTTGGCTTTTACTCTCATTATTTGTTTCCTCTTAGATTGAACCATATAAAACTACCATTTTTATGGATCAAAACGGTTGACCATCAGCAATTTTCTAAGGCTCAAATTAATATTTTATTAATTTCTGCTCTTTATTATTTTCTTCTTGGTACGTTCTTTAGATTTGATTTGCTATTCTTTTTGTATAGTTTCCATAGATCACTGAGTTTGGTCTTTCTTCTTTTCTAATATATGCATTTTATATTAGAAAACAATGTCAATTCTGTAATTGTTGTGTGCAATGTTCCACACATATTATTTTGATCAAATGTATTAACTGTGTTGAGATCTTCTGCATCCTTAATGATTTTTTTGTCTGCTTAGTCTGTCAGCTGTAGAAAGAGGTGTATTAAAGAATGCCAATCTGATTATGAATTTATCTGTTTCTCCTAGTTCTCTCAATCTTTGCTATATACTTATCATCAAGTTACGCTATTGAGTGCATACAGATTTACCACTGTGATATATTACTGGTAGATTGACTTTTTTATGATTATAAAATGTCCTTTTTTATTTCTATTAATGCTTCTTGCCTTAAAGGCAACTTTGTTTGATATTAGGATAGCTAACCCTGCTGTTTTGGTTAGGATTTATATGATATATTCCCTTCCATCCTTTTACTTTTAACCTTCTGTCTCCTTAAAGTGTGTCTTTTCTAAATAGCATACAGTTCAGTTTTCTGGGTTGTTTTCTTACAGTCTGATAATATTCTTCTTCTGTTGAAGAATATAGTTCATTTAAATGTAATGTAATTACTGCTATATTTGGACTTATACCTATCATCTTACTATTTGTTTTCTATTTGACCCATCTCTTGTTTTTATTTTCTTTCTTTTTTTTTTTTTTTTGGGGGGGGGAGTATTTTATTTGATAATTAAATATTCTTATTTGATTTTCTCTTTATTAAGATGAATTAATAAAGTATGCCATTTATTATAACAACTAGCTGTACACTCACACTATTCTTTTTATAATTACCCTAAAGATTACAATATGCATCTTTGAGTTACTAGTCTCATTTAAATTATAATTTCTACCACTTCCATGATGATTCTAGAACCATGCAGCACTTTAAATACATTTACCTGTCTATCTTTTGCATTATTTTGGAATTCATTTTCAATTCTCTATATATCTTCAGTTTAATAAGACATTACTATTATTGTTTTTTACAGTTAGTATTTATAAATCGACTTACTTACACTTTCTGGTACTCTTCATTTAATTTTGTATTTCCACATTCCATCTAGGATCATTTTCATTCTGCTCGAAGAACTCTCTGTGATCTTTCTTTTAAACCATATATGCTGGCAATAATGTTTTTCAGTTTTTATTGCCTAAGTATGACTTTATTTAATCTTCATTTTTGAATGACATTTTTGCTGGGAATTCTAGGTTGACACTTATTTTCTTTAAGTACTTTACAATTTTGATTTGATTGGCTTCTGTGGCATTATTTTGTTCACACACACACATTTTGAATCTACTGTTGTGCATTTAGTAAATGTACAATAGAGTATGAGTAAAGAAATGAATGCTAATTACTTCAGCTCAAATCCAGTGTTACTGCATGTGTATAAACTTGGCAAGATGCCTATACTTTCTGAAAATAATAAAGATACCTACAAGGAGATTCTATATTAATTTATAAATTGAGAGATGTTATAGTATATTGGTTAAGACCTTAGACTTTGAGATCAAGAAGCCCCAAGTGAAATCCTAGTTCTTCCGCTTACTAGCTGTGACCTGTGTGAGAGTCATGTGACCTGAGCTTCAGCTGTAAGATGAGGTAACAACTCTGCGTCTTTGCACAGTGAATGAGCATTGTGCCTGGAACATAATAATTGCTCCATAAATCTGAGCTCTTAATACGAATGATACTATCATAATTAATATCTTATCAAGTGCTATACCAACATATAAAATTACTAGTTGAACTGTGAACGTAATTCAGATGCTACCTCCAAACACTTCAAGTTTAACCCTTTGCACCCTAGTGATGGTAACAATCTGTTGCAGCCATAAAGAACTTAAGCATTAATTAATTAAATCTCAATTAAAATTAAGAAGGTTCATAATCCAGGGGGATAGAAGAGGAATTTGCCAATCAGCAATGCTGTGGGAGGATTGAATTGTTCCTGAAAGTTCTAGCCACATGTAAAAATTAGAGTGACATGGAATGTGTTAAGTCCTGCTCCTAACCTGTGTCGACTACATTACAAATATCGTGCCAGCTTCTGCGAATACAAAGGTAAATTGTATATAATCTCTTTACTCAAGGTTTTTACAGGTTAATGAAAAAGACAGGGGAGTAAACTGGAAATTTCAAGAGAATATGGTTAAGTGCTGTGCTGAGGCAAGTATAAGAAGTTGAGGGAGGACAAAGAAACGGTGTGTGGCTCCGAGGAATGAAGGAGGCAGGGGGCAGGTTAATGAATGCAATATACTCCTTATCAAACATAAAAGCTGCATATTTTGTTCTTTCATGACAGGCACATCCATTGTTATAAGAGAGCCAGCTTCAAAGATCAGAGCTATAATGTCCATGATTCCTGGTCTCCTGATCCTCGGGGAAGGTTTGAAATTCACAGCCCTTTGTGGCTTTTTTCCACTTCCCTCACAGAGATTTTTCCACATCACAGAACCACCTTGACATTTAATTCTCTGTGACTGGAGATTTCAACTCAAAGCAATACAGCCCAAGTAAAGAAGTATTTGTGTCAAAGACTTTCTGACTGCAGAATGAGGGAGAGGCTATGCTGACTCTAGCCTGCTCTCTCCCTTAAAACAGAAACAAAAATCAAACCAGAAAACAACCCTCTGCATGTATGAGCTACCACACTTCTTACTAATCCAGCCTTCTTTCAGATTAGGAAAACAGAGAAGGTGGGATACAAAAAAAAATATTGGAACACATTCACATATGCATATTTTAGTACCTGATACAAATTTGGTTTAAATAAAAACCAAGAATGTCCACCACCAACAAAATGGCAGACTAAATGCTTACAGTGCCTTCTATTACAGTATAAAATCCTGGTTACACTAAAACAAACAAATGTTTTAAACCATCAGTAGGCATGCAAGCAAGCAAAGGAAATCTCCGCAGGGGGTGGGGGAGGTCACACACTCCAAAAAACAGCTGTGAACTGAAAAAAAATACACACACACACACACATATGAGTTGCCTTAGGGAATAATGCATATAACAGTGTGCTGGGACCAAAGCACTAAGCCTAGAACAACAAAAGGTAGGGTAGTTGAATCAGGGACTTTTTCCTGGACGCTTAAAGAAGGCCGAAATGGTTTCAGAATACTAGTGTCCACACACAAGTCTTCTCTAAAGAAGAGTCTTCAACTTAGGCTCTCAGAGGTTTCATTGATTTTAATTACATAGTAATTCACAGTTTTAAAAAATCATTAAATACATAAGAGAACATTCTCCATGAGAAAGAAGCAGTAGAAGAAAAATAAAGCAACAAACTTAGATCCCAAAGAACTTAATTGTCTATAAATACAACTCAAAAGAAATTAGAAATATTATTAGACTTGATAAAAGAGTTCAGCAAGATGACTGGACATAAGCTTACTACACAAAAATTAATTAGAATTCTATATAACAGCAGTAAAAAATAAGCTACTTAGAATACAATGAACAAAATATGTATAAGCTGTTTTATGAAAAAAAACTTTATTGAAAGACATTGTAGAAAACATAAATAAGTGGCAAGTTATACCATGTTCATGGATAAAAAATATTATAAACATGTCAATTCTCACAAAGAAATCCCAATATTAAAGAAACTTGACAAACTGATACTAAAATTTATATGGAAGAAAATAATCATAATACTTTATGAGAAGAAGAAAGACTGGGAGGAAATTGCCCTATCAAGATATTAGAACTTATTTTAAAGCTTTAATAAGACAGTGATGACAGATGTATAGACAATTTATAAATGAAACAAAGTTGAGAGCCCAGAAACAGACCAATGCACTTGGTAGAGATGTCTTGCATATGAATGGAAAATAAATGAACTATTAAATAAATGGTCTCAAGGCAACTGGGTATTAATATAAAAAGAAACAAACTGGACCATATATTTCACATCATTCACAAAAACCATTACTGAATGGATTATCCACTTAAATGTGAAAATTAAAACTTAAAAAAAACTACAGAACCTATGGGAGAATTACTTCATAACCATGAGGTATGGAAGGGTTTTCTATAGAAGACTGATTTTCTATAGAAGAGAATCAGTCTAACTATAAAAGATGAATAAATTGAACTACATTAAAATTTAAAACTTTTGCTTTTCAAAAGACATCATAAAGAAGCCAGTAAGAGAAACCTTAAGCTGGGAGAATATATGTTGAGCACATTTAGCTAACAGAAGGATTAATATTCAGAAAGTATTTTCAGAATTCTATAAATCAATGAGACAAAATAAATGGAGAAACATGACAAGTATTTCACAGTAAAGGTAACTCAAATGGCAACTAAACCTAGGAAAAGAGAAGTTCAACCCTATTATGGTTCGGGAAGAATGAGTAAATGGTGGTTGGTATAATGTTAAGTAGCAGTACAAACAAATGAACTACAACCACAGGCAACAACACAAACTATCCTTTTAAGCATAATGTTGAGTGGAAAAAGACAAGTTTCAAAAGCTACATAAAGTACAAAAGCAGTTTTCTAAATCTCCAGAAAGATAATTTTTTTGCATGTGTGATACATACATGATAGGACTTCAAAAGGCAAGGGAATAAGAAACCCCCAACAAGGAGAATGGTTCCACCTCTGAGAGGAAGCACATAGGTGGGGCTCAGGGAAGAGCGCGTAGATCATTTCAACAGTTTTGGCAAACTTCTCGCTCTTCAGTTGCATAGTGGGTTCATGAGGGTTGGTTTTATTGTAATGCTTAATACCTTGCATATCTATTACATCATTTCTTTTGTATCCATCAAACATTACGTAATGGGAAAGGCAAAATATTTATTTGAACGGTGCACAATAGGCTTCTATACAAGAAGATGCTACAATCAATTCTTGTGAAGGGGTGTATGTGAAGATGCTACATTCATCTCTTAAAGACATATTTTAAGGGGAAAAAACCACCTAAATCTTTGCCTTTCTAATTTCTTATAAATACATCATTTTTTCTTTCTTTGAAAGAGCAACTATACCCAATTTTCTAATAGAAATTTATGCGGCACTTCAGTTTACAAAGTGCTTCCACACATATGACCTTACTTTACGAACAAGCCAAATGTATCATTATTGATGTGGCTTGCTAACTAGGTGGGCAGGAGGAAAGGGTCAGATCATTCTTATTTCTCTGTACCTGGATGCTCCAGTCTCCCATCCACTGGCCTTCGTTATATTCCTCTTTTCCCTAGCCTCTAACACAGAATTGCAGTATCCCCAGCTCAATCACCAACCTTTGGGGGTATTTAAATGCCATAAGCCCCTGAAAAGTCTGTGTCTCATTTTCCTCCCTCATAAATTGCCTGTGACATTTACCCCTTCCACGAAATAGTTTTGAACAAGTCAAATGGACAATTACCATCTTGTTTTGAATTGTTTAGGGTGGGATTTCTCGACCTCAGCCCTACTAGCATTTGGGGCTGGGTAACTCTTTGCTGTGGGGACTGTCCTGTGCATTTTAGGATGTTTAGCAGCATCGCTGGCCTCTACCCATTATACCCATTAGATTCCCATCCCCACCCCCGTTGTAGCACCCTACACCCCAGTCACAACAATCAGAAATATCTCCAGACACTGATAAATGTCCCTTGGGGGGGGGGGCAAAATCACCCCTAGTTGAGAACGACTACTGTACATGCAGACACGGGGTATCTTCCCAGGCAAACACAATTGGTAGTACTGCCCAGGGCCTGTCAGCATTCCACAGTGCAATGGAATACTCATGTGGTTTGGGGAGTGCTCAGAAGAGCACATCGAGCCTTGCGCTGGAATTGGAAGGGTTTCTAGAAGTCGCCAGTGGCCAGTAGGATGACCTAGTTATTCTTGCCAGTTGGGCTCACAATGGGTAAAGAACAGAGTGCGCCTCCTTCTAGAACACGGCTTTTAACATTGCGTAGAAGGAGCCAAATGTTTTGAGAAACACCGGGAAACTTCAACTATGGTAAGTGGACCATGAAGTCAAACACTGATTTGTCAGATGGGAAGGAATGTTTCCCATCTTAATGTTTATTTGAACTCTAATGTCCACTTTGGGAGTGAGGCTGGTGTGTTGGGGTGGGCAGGGTGACTTAGATTTCTGTGGTTGTGGTTTTCTGGCTAGACCCTTAGCTTCCCATCCATTGAATGGAATTAGGGAATGGACTTAGTGAGAGGTACCTAGAAAACTAAGCAAACCATTAAAAAGAAGAGATTATCACCTCCAGTAAAAGGAAAAAAGTTGCACAGGAAAGGAAATGTAATTATAGTACACCAGCTGACCCCGCTCTAAATAACGGTTCTACAATGATCATAATGCAAAAATTCAATACCAATTTACCTCAACTTGATACTATAACTCCTTTGGGAGGATGGGAGGAGAGAGACAGAGACACATAGAGAGACAGAGAGAGCGTGTGAGCGTGTGTATGTGTGTGTGTTGGAGGTATGTCAATAAGAGACTTAAATTCTCACCTTTTATGGTAAAAAACCAACAGATAATAACTAATTTAAAAGAATCAAGACACAGTTCTAAAAGCATTTTGTTCAGAAATACATGGATTAAGAAAAATAAAATAGAAGAAACAGCTAAATGGTTTGTAGTGGTTGCCTTGGGACAACAGGTAGAATAGGAGCTGCTATTTTTAATTAACAGCAGTGATACCTGACTTTTTAAACTACACACACGATTTGTTCATTAAAAAATAAACCCTCATATTTCTTTCTCATTTCTGCTTCCCTCCTCAGGCACTTTCTCAATTTTTCAACCCAATTCAGGGTCATTGTCTTCCAATGCATGCAAGAATTGAGGCCAATTCATATTTCAGTTATAAATTCAAAGCAGGATTTAAAAGCAGAGCTTCTTTTTTCTTTTAAGAGCTTACATTTTACTATGTGACTCTGGAGAGAAAGTCAGTGGAATTTTATTTGAGTAAAACTGGAAAGCATTTTGCTTTTCACTTCCCATTGCTCGCCTTGTGCTCTAAGCATATTGCCAACTGACTACTCTGTTGGCCGTGCTAATGTTATTTTTGAGGTAGACTTTAAAGAAAAACTGGAGATCAGTAGGTTGTTTAAAAAGAAGAAAAATAATGGATCCTGTGAAACTTTGCAAAGATTTTAACTTTTAAAAATGGTTAGAAAAACCATGGGCTCAACTACTCCCTCCACCTGGACTGAAGCTAGTATAGTAAGAAAGGTCTCTCCCAAAAAGTGAGAGGTCTTGGTCGAAAACTGGAAGCTTCCTACCAGGCCTGAAAGATGGTATCAAGTGAACACGATCCACACCACGAGACTCGTACGCTCTCAGCCAGCTGGAGCTTTGAGAGGGAATGAACAGAGCGGCCAGGGACCATTCCTGGAGCTGGATGGCATCCTGGAAGCAAAAACACTTGCTCTGCCACGTCCTAACTATGCCACCTCTGGCACTTGCAGCTCTCGAAGAGTAAATGGCGAAGCCCTGACTTCCACAGATTGGTCAGAAACAAAGTTAACACGTACAATGCACGTACTACTCAAGTAGCTCAACACATGGTAAGGATTGTCATCATGGCTGTTTTGTAGTGAAATGTGACATTTTCCAGTGTTGAATGGCATGAGGCAGCAAAGACTCAGGAACTCAGCTGGCTGCCATTTTGCCAGTATGAGTAGAAGAGACCAGGACAACGTGGAAGAACGTGCACCCAGAGACGTCACGTGCTTTCCCATCTGAAAGTCTCCTTTGCTCCCAGGTCAAAATTCCCTAACATGGTTTGGAAAGTTTTGCCGAGATGGTTGGACACCTACCAGAAGCTTCTGGGTAGAGGATTCTGAGGGGAAAACATTCATCTTCTGGACATAAACAGTGCCCTGACCACGATTCCGAATACACGTCATAATATGGAGAATCCACTGGCTAGACTTCATGTAGGCCTCTCACACCATGTGTTACATATTCAGTGTGTGCATATATGTACTGCTTAGAGAAGAGGGAGAGGGGAATAATGCCAGCGCAAGGCCGAAGTCACCTTGGTTCATTCACGATGGTTTCCCAGCACATTAATGTTTGAATCACCAGGTTACAGCAGCCCCTGGAAGACATACTAACTCAGCTGAACGCAGCAGGCCACGGATGGTTCCAGCACAGAGCACAAGGCCCATCCTCCCACCTCCTTCCTCTCCACGTGGCCCACACTCTGACTTGGAAGTGTTTATTGCAGAGTTATTTACTATCTTTGCACAAAAGAAACAAACAAAAGGTAATGAGCCACAGCCTTCACTTCTGGCATCACACTTCACCAGAGTTTGCAGCTGCTAACCCCGCCTTGCCTTCTGACTATGATGCCCTTCTAACCTTGTCCCCTAAGCACAGTGCGGCAGCCTCAACCTTTCCACGCTGACTTTACCTTCTTGTTAAACGCAGGGCCCTTTATGTCCTTGAGTAGAGGATGTACCATGTTTTGGGCTATGCTAATATTTTGATCCAACTGTTGTCAGTGTTAGTTGTGTCCTGGTTCCAGGATGCTTGGGTTTCTGCTCAAATAAGCTCTATTATTTTCAGTGCATGACTTTGCAGAATGTGAGGTCTTTAAGAGCTGGTGTGTCGCAACAGAAATGGCTCTACGGGGTGGAAAGAGCTTCACGATTTTCCTTGCATTTCCTTTCAGCTGCATCTTCTGGGATGCTGTCTATGACATAGCTTCACCCAGCTCCGGGAATCAGCATATAATCAGAGTGCAATTATGAGCACCTACTAGGTGCCGACTACTTGCCAGACACACTTCTAATTAGGTTACTGGTTTTATTCTATTTAATCAACACTCTAAATTTTTCATCATTAAATAAGAGAGAGAAAAATAAATGCATTAAGTATTCAACTCGGGAAGTTAACAGAACAATAAAGTAAATCGTAAGAAAAAGCAAAGGGAAAGAATCAATTCTCAAAAAAGAAATTAATGAGTTCAAAAACAGAAAACTAGCAGAACTAATAAATAATTCCAAGGAATGCTCGTTGTTTAAAAAAGTGAAAAAAACTATAAAATAGTTTTAACCAGTCAGTAACCTGATGAAGAAAAAAGGGACAAAGCATAAATATGTAAAATAAAAGTAATACTGAGAAAATAATTACTAATCAGTAGAAGCTAAAAGAATCTTTAAGAGACTATGTTGCTGAATCACATATAAATATATTTGAAAACACAAATTTTCTAGGACAATAGAATTTATCAAAACTGACTTGAAGAGACAGAAAATCTAAACAGCCTGAGAACTACAACAGAAAGAGAGGCAGTCAGCAAAGGACCCCCCCCATCAGCCTCCCAAAACCAGCCCCTGTGATACCTTATGCCTGCATGTATTCAAAGCATATAAAATGAAAGAAATCTTCCCTCACTTGGAATATTTGACACCAGAAACCAGCAAAGATTGCTCACAAAAAGGAAACTTTAGCCTAATGTCACATACGAATATTGATGCAAAGATCCTAAATAAAATAGTAGCAAACAATACCATTCACAATTGCTCAAAAGAGATATAAGTCTTAGGTGTATACAGGCACACCTTATTTTATTGCACCTCACTTTATTGCGCTTCACAGATGTTGCATTTTTTACAAATTGAAGGCAAGGCCCTCCACCAGCAAAAAGACTACAACTCGCTTTATTGCAATACTCGCTTAATTGTGGCGGTCTGGAACCAAACCCGCAGTATCTCTGAGGTCTGCCTGCATCTAACAAAACATTTACAGGATCTGTACGCTAAAAACCATAAAATGTTGATGAAAGAGATCAAAGAGGATCTAAATAAATGGGAGAACATTCTGTGTTCATGGCCTGTCAATTCTCCCCAAACTGATATACATGTTTAATGCAATTCCTATTAAATTCCAGTAAGATTTTCTATAGATATAAAAAGGATTGTTCTAAAATGAACATAGAAAGGCAAAGGAACTAGAATAGCTAAAACAATTTTGAAAAAGAATAAAGTGGGTCAAATCTATCTATCCAGTTTCAAGACATGATATAGCTACAGTAATCAAGACTGTGTAGTTTGGGGGAGGGACAGACATACAGATGTGGAACAGAACAGAGAACCCAGAAATAAATCCACAGAAATATGGCCAACTGATTTCTAATAAAGGTGCAAAACAATTCAATGGTGGAGTCTTTTCAACAAGTGGTGCTGAAGCAATTATATACCCATAGGCAAAAAAAATTATAGATCCATGGGCAATTATATATTATTAGGTTTGATGAGCTGTGTCATTGTAAATCATATAATTAATTATATATCACTAAATCTAACACTTTATATAAAAATTAATTCAAATTAGATCAGAGATTTAAATGTAGAACGTAAAACTATAAAACCTTAGAAGATAATATAAGAGAAAATCTTTGGGATCTAGAGCTTAGTAAAGAGTTCTTAGATGTGACGCCAGAAATACAATCCATAAAAGAAAAAAAATCAATAAATTGGATTTGATTGAAATTACAAACTTTTCCTCTGAGAAGGTAACGTGAAGAGGGTTAAGGAGAAGCTACCAATGGGGATAAAATATTTGCAAACCACATAACTGACAAAAGATGTACCTAGAATTTATCAAGAACTCTCAAAATTAAAGAGTAAAAAAAAAAAGCAGTTAAAACATGAACGAAAGACATGAAGAGACATTTCACTACAGAGGATATACAGGCGGCACATAAGCACATGAAAAGACGTTCAACATCATCAGCTACTAAAGAAATGCACATTATGACCATGCTGAGGTACCACTACACACCTGTTACATAGGAGAGCTAAAATAAACATTAACTGCAAGACCACTCAGGAAAATACTATCTTACAAAAGCATACAATCAACATAGAAATGTATATGGTCTTACTGAAACAAAAAAATTTAAAAAAAAAACTGCAAAGAGTTAAAAGGAACATCTGAACAAATAGAAAAGCTGACCCCATGTTCTTATAGAGGAAGACACTCAGGTATGTCAGTTCTCCCACAATTAACCACCCAAGTTAAGTCAATCCCCTCTAACATATCTCCCAAATTCCTTTTTGGGGATAATTTGGACTTATTGAAAAGTGCATATGAAAAAGAATATCCAGGAAAAGTTCTGAAAACATTAATAAGGAGGAAGAACTAGACGTACAAGATGGTAAAACAGTCCACGCTGTGGTAACTGGATGGCAGTGTGATAGTGGCACATGAGGGCAGAGCAATGGGACGGAATTAAAAGTCCAGAAGTAGACAGAAATTTAGAATACCATGTAGAGGGTACTACAGTTGGTGTCTTAGTCCCTTCAGGCTGCTGTAACAAAATGTCATGAACTGGGTAGCTTATAAATAACAAAATTTTATTTCTCATAGTTGTGGAAGCTGGACGTCCGAGATCAGGGCCCAGTGCAATTGAATGATGGCCCATGTGATGGACCTCTTCTGGGTCGCAGACTTCTCATTGTGGCGTCACACGATGGAAGGGGTTAGGGAGCTTTATGGGGCCTCCTTTATGAGGACACTGATTCCAACCATGAGGACTCCACCCTCGTGACCTAATCACCTCCGAAAGGGTCAACCCCCAAATACCATCACATCAAGTATTAGGATTTAACATATGAATTTTGGGAGGACACAAACATTTAGACCATAGCAGTTGGAGAAAATATGGATCATATAATAATGTTGGGACATCCTGGTGGCCATTTAAGGGTAGAAAGCGTTTGACCTATTACATACACCCCATACCAAAATACATTCCATAGGGCTCAAAGATTTCAATGTAAAAATAGAAATCATTAAAGTACTAGAAGAAAATATGGAAGAAATCACTTCAATCTTTAGAAAGAGCAAGGTCTCTTTCTAAGTAAGAAATAAACCTTATGAGACTGGTTACGTTAACTACACAAAAGTAAAAAATTTTTGCACAGCAAAAAGTACTCTAAGCAAAGTGACAAGGGAATAGTTTGGAAAAACATGAGTTGCTCAAATCCCAAAGAATTAATTCTGGGTGGATACCTGAGGTGCCCCTTGGGGAGTCTACCACTCTGGAGTTTCACAGCTATTGGTCTTGCCAGTCAGGTTCTTCTCTCCCTCCACTTTACAAGAGAGAAAATCTCCCCAAATCCTCACAGACAACCACCATCAGCTTCAGCGTGCACTATCTGACGTAGCCAAATGAGTGAAGTCAGTCAACCCAATAGACCGTTAAAAACCCCACAGCCTCAGTTGTGAATCATACTGGGTGTTGTCCACTTTCTCATACATGTAGGGAAAGCACTATTCAATCCCTTTTCAGTCAGAGAAGGAAGAGTCCAGAATCTCTCCTAGTTTTTAGGCCAATTTTCTGTTGAACTCTGAGGAAGCTGGCAGCTTCCTCTTCCTATCCAGAACCTCCTTGATAAAGCTCACGGGCTGAAATCCTGACTGTGGCCATCTCATAACTCTGGGCAAAACCACTGCTCCCCAGAGGTCTAATCTTGCCTTTAGTAGCTTCTAGAAACAATAAAGGAAGAAAAAGCTTTACGTTTTTTCCACAGTAGGCATGGTTACAGGAAGACCACTTCGTAGATGATATAAATGTCTAACCAGTATGCTGTAAACCTGAAATAATATAGAATAATATTGAATGTCAACTGTAACTGAAAAAAGAAAGAAAGAATAAGCATGGGCACGCACAACACTCAAGAACTTAAGTGCACACTCGTTTGCATTCTCTCCCTCTCTCTCCCCACTCTCTCTGCCAGAAACAAGCATGGTGAAATGGTCCGTCACATTCTCAGCACTGCCAAATGTTGGACACTGAAAAACCAGCCCATCAATTTATTGGATTTTTCACTTTGGACTGATTACTATGGCTTTTTGAGAATGTAGACCCTAGGAGGGAATGTTCTAAACTTAGAAATATTATCTATTTTCCATTACCTCCAGTAAAAATGTCTACCAGGAAAAGAGGGGGGGAAATGTGACTTTGGGGGCCAACTCCAATACATTGGGGTAAAGCAGTTCCTAGTTAAGAAGTGCCACTGCAAAGAACTAAAAGGAAAAAGTAGGTATTTGAAGTCCTCCAAATATGAAAGAGTCACTCGAGAGACCAGGAAAACAGGAACCAAAGAAATGGCTCAGGAAAATCCCAGGAATAGAGAGAGAATTGGCCCCGATTCGGTTCCGTTATAATGTGTGTTGCGTCTGGAGCTACCAGGCCAGCACTGCCTACAGCTGGAGATCTCTAACAGCTTGAACGCGCATCGGAGGGCAATGGGGTGGCGCAGCCAGGCCACGTGAGGAATTCTGGGGGCCCTAGGCACTTTGGCCACCGTGGGTACTATTAGTTTTCTATGGCTGCTCTAAAATTACTACAAAGTTAGTGGCGCAAAGCACACACATGTATTATCTTACAATTCTGGAGGTCAGAAATCCTGAAATCAAGGTGTGGGCAGGACTGTGTCTCTTCTGGAAGCTCTAGAGGGGAATCTGTTTCCTCACATTTTCCAGCTTCTAGAGGCCGCCTGCATTCCCACTCGTGGCCCCTTCTTCCATCTTCGAAGCCAGCAGCAGTGGACACCTTCTCATGCTGCCATCTCTCTGGTTCTGTCTTCTGCTTTCCTCTTCCACTTTTAAGGACCCTTGTGATGACACTGGGCCCACCTGGAAAATCCACAGTCACCTCTTCATTTTAAGGTCAGCTGATTAGCAACCTTCATTGCACCTGTAACCTTGAGTCCCTTTTGCCATGTGACATAAAACATTCACAGGTTCTTGGGTCTAGGACGTTGACACGTTTGAGGGCTGCTATTCAGCTGACCACAGTCCCCTGGCTCCATAAAAAAATATTAAAATCATGTTTTATGACTATTGGTATAAGGATGAATACTCATATATTAACACTGTACAGTAAAATGCTTTCTTCGGCCTAAACGTTCATTTATTTTCCCCAGTTGTAAAAGAAGTTGAACACTTTCTTGAGCCCCTAAAGGTGGTGTGGCCCCAGGTACTGTGCCTGCTGTGTCCCATGGGTAAGAGGCAGCCCTGCAATGTCCCGTGGCCCCAGCCTCAGAAGGTGCTCAGATGAAGTACACACAAGTCCATTCACAGGGCTCAAGGCCTCAAGATGTCACAGAAGTAAGTTCACAAAATGTAAGGCTCCACGATTCTTAGCCACAGTGTGACTATTTCAGCTCTAAAGACATTCCTGGGTGCCCTCTGGGGACACTGGGCACATCGGAGGGTCATGCAATGGATGGGCGGGGGGAATGGGGGGCTCGGAGGAAGGGGAGGGGTGCGAGGAGGCCACTTCATAAACAATAGCAACCATGCTTCACTGAGCATCTGCTGTGTCCAGAACGTGCCGAGTTACATCTCATCAAACACACAAGCTGAGAGCCAGTCGTTGCCTCTTCTCACAGACCAGGAAACTGAGGCTTGGAAGGTGAGAAGACCACCTGGACCACCCACCTCCTCAGGCCTCCTAGTTAAAGACTCTAAGACCACACAGAGGGAGTGAAGGCCATCAGAGAGGGGAGAGAATGTGGTCTGAACCCCCAAGAGGGTTGGCTGGAAAGAAGAAAGAGGGATGGGGATGGGGACTGGCATGTGAGCAGGACCCTCCACAAAAGGGAAGGAATCCCAAGAAAACAGTGGCCATAGCAGACTCTTACAGGGCGCTCGCCAAGTGCCAAGGACTGCCTTACCTGCCTGATGCTGTATTAACTCATTTAACGCCCCACAACAATCCTATATGGAAGATACTATTATCTCCATTTTACAGATGAAGAAACTGAGGCATAGAAAGGCTCAAAAACACACCCAAGACCATGCAACTATGGAGGTCTGGAATCCCAGTCTCACTCCAGAATCTGCGCTCTTATCCGCTCTCCCACACCAGGTGAGGACCTGTATATCAGAAAGGAAGGGCACCATGGGAATGGAGAGCTGCATCCCCAGAGGCTGTGTGTGGCATGTTTCCTCTCAGTGCTTAATGCACTGAAGAGGCCCCTATGCCAGGTGGACCTGGGCTGGTGGGGGCTGTGGTCCAGCCCCCAGGGGGGAGAGAGTCAGGAGTGACGGAGCAGGAGAATATCCCTGAGCAAAGCAGTGATCTAGCACTGGGAACCCAGTGGCAAAGAAGAACCAGGCCCTGCCTGCTCCCTGGAAGTGATATCAGGGCAAGTACAAACAAATAAATAGGTTGTCAAATAAAGCCAAGTGAGGATACAGAGCGACTGGGAGTGGGTTTCAGAAGGATGGTCAGAGGAAGCCGCTGAACACAGGGAGGGTTGAGCATTGAGGCAGAGAGAATGGCAGGTGCAAAGGGCCTGGGGCAGGAGCTCGCTTGCTGTATCTGAAGAACAAAGAGAAGATTCCTGGGCTAGGTCAGAAGTAACGAGGTCAGACAGGCAGAGGGAACCAGTTCACACAGCAAGGAATGGGAACATCATGTAAGCTAAGCAGGGCAGAGGGCCCCCTGCAAGGGGCCCATCTACTAAGAAAGAGATGAAAGAAAAGGCAGGATATGCCCAGCAAGTTTCCTGGAGAGTCAGAGCCAGGGAACAAGGACCCTTGAATATAGCAGGAAGCTTCATAGCCAGGAAGGAATTCTAGAGTTGTTTCCATTTCAGAGATCTGACCATTTGAAAACTCATTCCTGAGTCATCGGCACCCAGAAAATCAAGGTGAGTCATGTAGCTGTGAGAACTTTATTTACTCTCAAATAACTTTCTCTGCATTGTCGAAAGGCAACAAAAGGAAGAAATGATTGTACGCTGGCCTTCTACTTGAACTTGGAGCTGCTTTCATTAAAACTTCTCCATTTCATGCCAAACTTGCAGCTCAAAACTGACAGTTTTCAAGGAGGTTAGAGAGGAGTTTGGAAAGTTCTGTCTCCCCAGCCCTGACAGGTGCCAGCCAATATTTCATTTTGGCAATAACAGAGGAGATGCAGCATGACGCAGTCTGAAAACACATACACGCTCTCTCCCAAGAAGACAAGCAGATGATTTATGAAAGCGCCAGCCACCTCCCCTTGAATAGCTCCCAGGGGACAATGGACGTCCTCCCGGGCTCCCAGCCGCAGCCGGACACCCCTTCCTCCACCCCTGGCAGGCTGCTGCTGTGTTGGGGCCCAGACCCACAGGGAGGAATGAGGGAACCGCAAAGGACGGGATCCATATCCTGGGATCTAAAACCAGATGCAATTTAAGAGAATCAGGAACTGTGTGAACCTGTCTCACTCTTCTCACTGTGGACCCAGAGGTCCCGCCACCGGGAACCCTGGCAGAAGAAGGTGTTGGGAAGGTCCCATCTCCGTCCCCTGCGTCTGAATGAACATCCTCCAGCTGCTTCTTTATTTGCCTCTGCCTCCTCTCACCTGCATTTCCCTTCTCACTCAGACTCCACCATCTCTTCAGCTGCCGCTTCATCTCCTCCTGAATGAGTCCAGGGCGTCCCGGAGATTCTTCCCACAGGGAGAGCGCTGAGTGGCCAACCCTGCAGCCCCAAGACTCCCAGACGTCTGCTCCTCTCTGACCCTCTGCTCACTGCCCTCTGACCCCAGTCATCACCGCTACTGCCCTGTGGAGTTCTCAGATGACCACTGTCCTCCAGCCACACCTCCATCACTTCTGAAGCCTCATCTTCCCAGGGGCTCCTTGAACCTGCCCTTTGCTTCCAGGGAATCAGCCCTCTGGCTGACGCCTTCCCAACCAGCCCTGAACCTCCACCTCACACAACCCTTCATTCTGAACGTCCTACCAGATCCCATGATGCCCTTGTCCCGGGACCTCCTCCAGCCACACTGCCAGCAACTCTACTGCCCCCTACTGGAAAAAGCGCCAATGGTGCCAAATGGGGCCATTATAGTTCTGTTTCAGACTCCAGCCGAGCCCTCCCTGCAACTAGACAGACACCCCGTGTCCTTTTCCTTCGTTTCCAACCCCTAAATCTGCTGTGCTCACCATCTACAGAGGACCCATCTCCTACTTCATCAAGAATAGAAATCCCCCAGGTGTGAAGCTCTGAATCCACCTCAGCCTTACCCCCCACCACTAGTATCTCAGTGGACCAGACAAGCCCCTCCACTCATGTCAGCCCCACTCCCCACCACCACCTGTGCCCCTCAGGGACCTGCCCTATCGGCACTGCCCCCTCTTATAAACACAGCTGTCTTCTAGGAACAAATGCGGAAAACAGGCCTTTCCTTGGCCTTGTCTTGCTTCTGGGTTGGTACCTCGTCCGCTCCCTTCCATCATCAGCATTCTTGAAGGGGAAGCCCACATTCAGATTCTCTACCAATATTTCCTCTAACAAATGAAAGGCCTCTTCTTCAGGTTGGGACTGAGTTATCTGCCATCTTTGCGTTCTTGCCCCAAGCCTGGCTCCCAGCAGAAGCTCCATTCATCTCCCTGTAATTAGCCAACTGCTTTTTAAACATTCAGCCACCTAGTCGAACCTTCCCCAGCCCTCTCCTTAGAAACTCATCAATCTAATTGCCACCGCACTTTAAGGACACATTTATAGACTCTCAAGAGATAATGAGAATCGTTTTGTTTATTAAACAATTAAAATTAAAAACATTTGGTTATTTTAAATTGCCTGTATTTTGCCCAAGTCATTAGAAGCATCTACTCACCTCAGGCAGAATAATTAACTTTTCCATCATCATTGGTTATAATTGTAACACTCATATATCTAATATGCTTTCAGAAATTAGGAAAGTAAAAGATTGGTTTTTATTAGTATATGAATGTTTCACTAAATTGCAATCAGTAGGAAGGATAATTTATATCAGTGAAAAATATAAAGTATTCAATGCCATAAAAACAATTATATTTTGTTACTTTCAAATAGCATGAATTATCTGAAAAATCATTAAAACTAGAGGTTTTTGTCAACTTGGTTATGAACTAGTCGTGGACCATGAGTAAGCCCCATGACCTGCTGTGTTGTCCTTTCCATCTGAATCTCGGGTCTGACAACAGCCCGCTTGCCCCATCCCACGTCAGGGTGTACTTTGCTGATTGTAGTGGACTTGTGAACATTTCAGATTCTTCCCCCAGCCTGAGAGCTGCCTGCAGGCAGGCCACTGAGTCCCCAATAACAGACTGTTCAATAACAGACGATCGAATCCATAAATACATAAAGAGAACATGGGGAACAAATAAGATGGTAGCTGTTCACTTAAGAATACCAACTACAAAAGTCCTATAAGTGAAAAGCATTAGCAGTATTCTTCAATATATACGGCAGACTCGGATACACTGCAGGCTCTGTTCCAGTCCACCTCAATAAAGTGTCTCCGCAATAAAGTGAGTCATAAACCTTTTGCTGGTGGAGGGGTCTTGCCTCCAATTTGTAAAAAATGCAACATGTGTGAGATGTGATAAAGTGAAGCGCAATAAAACGAGTGTGCCTGCACTGTCGCTCTAAACTGCTTCTGTATTCCACCAACCAGATACAAGCCATTTATAAACAGCCACATCGACCTGGCCAAACCCCGTGGACTGGCAGCCCCCTTTCTTTCCATTTCTAAAACATCATCAACCAACATGCAATACACTGAGGTCAGGGTGTGTTCTTCACATTTAACTAGAAAAACCAAAATCTCACTCCAACTGTGCCATTGTTTGTCTTGGTTTGCATTCCCCCATTGGATTCTGGAAGGAGCAATCGGCATTTGAAGGAGTTGGCGGGGTTATAACCTGCAGAGGTGCCCTCATGCTGTTCAATATGCTTCTTATACAGTGATGCTGGGATGAGCGTGTCCTGTGAGAGCGAGGGGAGAGCCAGGCAGGCGCTGCCCCTCCACCCCCAGATGCACACAGAAAAGCCTGATTTGCCTGTGTTCTCTAATTGATTCCAAGGAAGATCTTATCTGAAGGAGGATCTGTGGCTAAAAATAAAGCTTGAAAACCTCTGTTCTAAACAAATCCAAATTTGTGCGGAGGGAAGAAACTACCATTTATTGAGCACTTACTAAGTGCTGTGTAATTTAAAAACATTACAACAATTTCATTTAACTTTCACCACATCTTTGTGAGCTAGAGAATAGTTATCTTATTTTAGGGAAGAGCAAACTGAGCTTCCAACAGGGGAAATCTCATAACCAACAAGAGCCATGATGTGATTCCAAAGTGACAGTTTTAGGTGCTGTCCCTCTCTAGAAGTCTTTGTCACCTCTCAGTCTTCTCTTTCCACATCCCTCCTCTCTCCGCACTTACATTTTAAGCTTGCTCTCGGTCATTTACACTCATAGATTAATTAACTCATTACTATTCAGTGTGAATGAACCTGTGTCAATTTGTTACTTCCTAACAATATTCATTCATTAAAGCATCATTCATTGATGGAGCATCTAATAGATGCCAGGGTAAGGTCCTGGGGTATGGGGTAAGGTCCCAGGGACACAGACTATCAATATATATTGCCTCTGTCACCAAGGGACTCAGCCTAGTGGGGAGAAATATGGAGACCAATAAATAGGAATACTAAAAATGCACCACAGATGCTTCTACTGGGAACAGCGTGGGCACAGAGGTCATGGGGAGAGGGAAAGAGGGACAGCTACTGTCTTCTTTACTATTAGGATTTGATGACATCTCTTGGTGACATGTTTCCTAGTCATACTGGAATGATGCCAGTGCCTCCAGCATTATTTGTGCCTGTGGGGAAAAAAGGCCCAGATACCAAAATGTATCCTTGCCCCATTTCCTCTTCAGTTCTCAGTGCAGACAGCCCTACCCCAGGAGGTCAGACAAAATGAAACCCATCAGCTTTCCGTCCATTGTCCTAGAAGAATAATTTGACTTGCAATACAGTTAGACATTAAAAAAAATAAACTGACTCTTAAAAGCAATTCTGTCCCTTGTCTTCCGTCTTCGACGTTCCTAGGCTGAGTCAAAGAAAGATATTGTTCTACTGCAATTTCTCATTCACCCAAACCCTCTTATGTTTCTAGTTGAAATGGAATGTGAGCATTATTCCTATGCTGCTTTCTTTCTAATCCAATAATAACCCGACCACTGGATCTCTAATGATAATGGTCAGACAGGTTAATATTCAAGCATTGAAGCCAAAGCCCCACTCTTGCCCCTGTGGATAATCTCAAATCAGTCTTTCTTTGCAAGTTTCCATTTTCTTTGAGCAATGCAACTTTTTTTCTTTCAAAACGCTTGCCTTTCAGGATCTAAACAGTGAAACGATTGTCATGGTAATAAGCCGCTGATTAGAGCAAAACGCATACCACAGAGCAAAAATCACGCATATAAACACAATGCATAACTCCTACTGAAAAGCAAAGTGAATAAAATGCGATACACACACAACATCAACACATATAAGCAAATGTTGTCAAATGCACGAATTATCCCAGCTCCGGAAATTTATATGAAGGAAATAATTCAAAGGAAGAAAAAACTATGAAAGTGCTTTCTTGCAAAATGAGATTTGATAATTGAAAATTGAGATGGTGATAGAGGCATGGCTGTGTAAATGATAGGCTATTAAAAATGATCATTATGAAGTCTGAGTAACAGCATGAAAATGTCATGGGTATGTTTTAAGTTAAAAATAACATAATTGCAATACCTAATATGATTGCGAATACGTAATCCATCTCCAGCCCTAGGCTGAGGTGGAGAGGTTATTTTGGGTTGGTTTTTTTTTTTAACATATATTCTTTCATTTATTATAGTAAAATGTACATAATATAAAATTTATCATTTTAACCATTTTTAAATGTACAATTCAGTGGCATTAAATATATTCACATTGTTGTGCAACCAGCACCTCCATCCATCTCCAGAACATTTCATCACCCCAAAGTGAAACTCCATACTCTTAAACAATAACTCCCCATGCTCCACCCCACCTCCCCCCGGCCCCTAGCAGGTACCATTCTACTTTCTGCTCTATGAATTTGACTATTCTAGGAATCTCATGTGAATAAAATCATACAGTGTCCTTTTGTGTGTGGCTTATTGCACTCAGTATAATGTCCTCAAGGTTCATCTTTGTCAGAATGTCCTTCCTTTTTAAAGCTGAATACTATTTCATTGTGCGTATGTCCCGTGTGATGGAGTTTTAAGGGGATGCAGCCCACCTCTCTCAGGATCACTATCAGCTCATCTTCTTACTGACCCAGCCCTGACAGACAAGCTCCACTCTGATCAATCCATCTCATTCTCAGCCCTCACACTGGCCCATCCTTCACTTCTACCACTTCTCTAGTAATCCTTTATTTGGGAACCTGCCTAGACCTCCAGTCCTACTTCCCAGAGTCTGGAAGAGTCATACCTTCTATCCCAGGACAGTGGCTTGGCCCCACTCCCTGTTGCTCACGGCTTGTCCAGAGTTCCTACCTCCAGCTGTGTTCAGTCAAGGCAACAATAACTTACCATCCAAGATGGCAGCCACCCGTCTAAACTGCGTTGTTTTGATTACACTTTTGTCAACTCAGCCTAACCTACCAAGTGAATCCTTCTCTCTGTTCCTGTAAGGGAGAGGGTGTCGTTTCAAGAGATGCACCTTCCCAGTGGGACTTGTGTTGATAGCAAACCCAGCCTCCTGTCCACATTCCGACTTTCTTCCCTTCTATCGCCTATCACCACATACCTCCTAGCAGCCACCGTCTCCATCCAAACCCTAGGACACTAGACCCAAGGCACCGAGTCTACAGAGCACAGGTCCAGCACACTTACAGCCACAGCGAGTTCCTTCCTTGAGTGATGACACCAGTGAATCGGGTCAGACGCCTGGCATCCACTTCAATCCACTGATGGAGGTCGTTCCTTCCCGCACACCACGCCCCATCATAAAAGTCATTTTCATTAATACCCGCCTGAAAAGAAAGAGAGGTGTTCTTCAGAAAGACCCGGAATCAATGAAAATTAAGGTAATTTATTTTTCATGAGACTGAGACAAAGGGGCCGAAGGGGAGAAAATGAAGAAAGGGATTAAAAAAAAATCATTGTGCCCTGAACTCCTTATTTTAAATCATAAAAGGGAGTGTCTTATTATTAAAAGTTAGAAATGTTTCAATATGATATGTCCTTTTCTCGCCCAGTATGAAAGATGAAATTTAATGAGTTTTCCTATTACTCATTCATCCAACAGACACAGACCGTCTCCTACATCCCAGCCTACACATGCCAGGTGCTGGGGATACAAGGTGAATTGTTCCCTCCTAGAAGCTCACCATCCGGGCAGAAAGAAAGACATGAAAATAGATAAATGAGAACACAATGGGGCATGTGTTATTTCCAGAATAGGAGCAAACTGTTATGGGAGCATTTAAGGAGAGCACAGCTAACTGGGTCTGGGGGAGACCAAGAAAGAGAGCCCCAAAGCAGAGGTAAGATTTCACGAGGTGCTGAAGGTTAAGTTTACCTAGTAAATATGTTTATTAGTATTTAAGTCACTTGATGTGTTGAGTATCAACTATTATTGCTATCAAAGAATCCTCCAATCTGAATTTTACAAGGTAGGTGAACTTTCTGCTCTGGAATTTTCCCTGTATTATCACCATTTGAAGAGCAAATTCTCTAACCTAAAAAAAAAAAAGAGGACACAGGAACCGAGTGAAGCTGCTTGGTTTACTAAGACCCTTTCTGCCTTAATCCCCTTCACCCATGGCTATTTCACAAGTACACAATCAGAAGAGAAAAAGCCTGTATGATACTTCAAAGAGAAAAATGATAGGTAGCCCATCTTCTCTACCTCTGAGCACTTCTGGGAAGGGCTCCGATTCCAGGGAGCCTTAATTTTAACGGGCAGTGGTGATGTGACACTCAGAGTCCAGTTACTGCAGACAAGCAACTTGACCAAGGGTTCCATCACTGCACCAGCTAACACACGCCTGTATCAGGACCAAACTACAGCGTGTGCATTCCCAATCCTCTCCTGCAACAATCTCGAAAGAGCTTTGAGGGCAACTGTCAGAATACCAACATATCATGGCCTTCTAAAAGCATTACCATCTCAAAGGAAGGTGAATAAACAAGCTATTAGTCAACATTCTCCAGAAACCCAAGCTCTCAATTAAGCAGCACCTCAGGGTCTGACAACACACGGGGTGTCTGTAATGAGGACCCAGAGCTGCTGTAGGGTTCTGCCTTCTAGAACCGCCCAAAGAAGGATAAATTTTGCAAGTGTGCGTTACCGGTTCTTAACTGTGCTTAGTGCACGTTGTGAAAATGATGGTGACGCTCTGTGTGACCTGTCATTTCCCAATGCTGCCAGCCAACAGGAGAGCACTACCCCAGCCTGAAGGCCGCAACTCCACCATCACTCCCTTTCTTCACTGAAGGCAGTCACCCTCCCAATGAGAGGGACCTGCGACACATTAATGACCGTGAACCTCACAGCTCCTCCTCTTTCAAGAAACCACAAGACACATGTAGTGTTTGCTGTGGTTCTTCTTTTCTCGTAAACGGCCTATGAGACTGGTGTTGAGAACAGTTCCGTTCATTTATTGAAATTAACCTTCACCGTGCCTCTATGTGCCAAGTAGTGGCCGAGGCAGTAGGATGGTGAAGGTAGAAACATGGGCAGCCCTGCCCTCTTGGATCTTAGAACGCACAGACAGACTGATGCCTCCCTATGGAGTTTGCGTCTTGCTCTTGGCATCTGAAAGTCATACATTGCTGGTTAAGAGCTTGTGCTCTGAAGGCCCCCTGCCTAGTGTGAATCCTGCTCTGCCACTTACATGCTGTCTAAACTCAGGTGATCTGACTAAATGTTCTGTGCCTTGGTTTCCCCACCTGTTAAAGTGGGGACAGTGATCATTTCTTCCTTAGGGTGGAGCTTACAACAGGGCCGGACACAGTTAGCGTGGGCTTCCGAAAACAAAAAAGTGCTCGATAAATGTCAATTATCAGTGTATTTAAAATAATGAATATTTGGCAAATCGTGGAGATTTGGTGCTTTCAAATTACTTTGCATTTTACAAAGTTCTAGGGATTACAATACTATTCCAGTTCAGTGCTGTACATTTTCTACAACTTCAAATATCCAGAATAGAGTTATAAAATCTGCAAACAGGAAAGACCCATAGTATAAAGTGTTCAACAGCAATCCATGTTGCCCGCCAGGGGATATATGACAATGTCTGGAGTCATTTTTGGCCATCACAACTGGGAGAGATGTATGCTATTGGCACTAACAGACATGGGCCAGGGATGCTGCTTAGCATTCTACAATGCACAGGGCAGCCCCACCCAAAATGCCAGCTGTGCCAAGGTTGAGGCTGTCTGGTCACGGGCTAAGGAGACGAGAACAGCTGCCACACAGCCGGGGCTTGGAGGAACTAGCCTGCTGGCATTCAACCAAAGTCTACTGACTGATCTAGAATGCAATTTAAGGTTCCTGCGTTTACCAGCCTCGATATTTTGCTTCTGCTGCCAATCTCAGCTCTTTCTGAGCTCACTAGACAGTTAAATGTAGTAAGGTGTCAGGTAATAGGAGAGCCCTTCCTGAAACTGACTCATAGGGAAATGACAGCCTCTTCTAGAAAATGACAGCCACCTCTGCAAAATCAATTATAAATTTATAAAGCAAGCTCCTGGGAGAATTCAGTGACAGAAGAGGTATCAGCCCCAGAGATGTCACCAAATTACACCACACTGCAATAAATGATATTCGTACGATGTCCCTGAGAAACCAAGAAAGGGGTGCATTCACCCCTTTCTGTTTAATAACACAGAGAAGTACTTCATAAATTTTGGAGAAATCCTAATCAGAAGTTGTTGAAATAAAAGGCTTGATTCTTTAAGGTATAAGCTTGTCTTGAAAACTCTACTACACAGAATGATTATTTGTATTACAATATCAAATAGAGAATTAATGTAATTTTCTCAAGGCAATTAGGTTATATGCATCATTACTTTACTTTAAAGAAACCATCAATGCATATAATGGAATAAATTTTGCTTAAGATAAATGTGAGACTTAATAAATCCATAGCAAAGAGAACACCTGATACCATCCATTTAAGATCAATCAAACAGGATTTTTCTGTTTCAAGATGATAGAGTAAGTGTTGGTTTTTCTGTGGTCTTCTCTTGAAAATTCCCCCCAAAGAAAACAAGATAAAGAAATACAACCTTGACCTCTGGCAAAACTAGAAGACATTTATAATCCCCGAATTAAAATATATGAAGACAGAAATCAGATGGAGGGATCCTGAATGACTCAGCACAAGAAGGAAATGTTACCTCATAAGGGGCACCACAATGAGAAGCAAACCACACAGAACCTAAGAAAGCTCAACAACTAGATTCTTAGGCATCTTGGAAGGTAAGGGTGGGGCACTATGAAAACAGGGAATTGATTCAAAATGTATATTTTTAAAAATTGGATTCCCACATCCCAACTCCCACTTCACAGAAGAGCTGAGATTTTTCTCTAAAAAAACCCAAACCACAGAGGCTCTGGATGTGGGGAGCTCAGACACAGGGGAGGGCCAGTGCGACGTGATAGGTAAGAACAGGGGACCCAGTGGACATCAGCACGTTGAAGACTGAGATGCCTTCCTCCATCCAACTTTAGAACACAGTGCTGCCAGGCCTAGAATGAATCAACAACAACAAAAACAACAACAAATTAAGGATATAAAGTACAGGAGAAGACCTCAAAGAAACTACGATTAATAGCCCTTGAAAGAAATTATCTTGCTTGCACGAAATAAGAATAGGATATTCTTAGAAAGGAAAAAGTATTGCACAAGAAAACTCTTGGAATGTGAAAATTCCCGTAACAATAAACAATAAGAGAAAAATAATACAGGCAGAGAAAGAAATCCAGAAGATTTTTAGCAGAAGAAATTACAAAAAAAGAAAAACCCACAAAACTGTAAGATAATGTCCCAGATCTGTACTGCTTAAGTCTCTGAAACATATTCATTTCTAGTACAATGAGTAAAATAAGACTCACACACGGCACATCACTGCGAAACTTCAAAACTTCAGAAATAAAGAGATGATTCTAAAAGCTCCCAAAGAGGAAGCGAATAACGTATAATAATCAACAAATTATGAAACAAGTGAAAAGGAGTAAGAACGGCACCAGAATTCTCAATAGCAACATCCAAGCTAGAAGAATAGAGGGATAATGATTTCAAAATTCTGAAGGAAAAGATTTTTCATCCTAGAATTTTACACTCAGCCAAACTATCAATCAGTTGGGGGTGGTAAAATAAAGACAATTTTAGGTTCACAGATCCTCAAAAAATGGATTTCTCATGCACCGTTTCCATGAAACTATTACAGGATGTGCTCCACCAAAAATGAGGCAGAACACCAAAGAGTGGTAGCTGTCACATGCAGAAGTCAAGGGTTCCAACACAGGAAAGAAGGCTCAGCATGATGATGAAGGGAGGCCCAAGACAGTCTCTGTGTAGAAGACCCAGAACGCAACCCATCCAGAATACAGCAAGTGGGTCAAAGGGCTCCGGAGGGATGGCCACAGAAACATAGAAAACAAAAGTGAGGCTAAAAATACTGAACCCGTTTGACCTCACAGACAATTATATTAAAGGGCATTTAAAGACCCAGACCTACTGCAGGATATAGGGAGATGTTTTTAAAAGTATAAGCAGATCTAGGAAAACAAAAACTTGTCAAAAAAATGATATAAAAAAATTCTTCTTGGCTCAAAACTACAATGTTTCTTGCCTCAGTAGTAAATATTTACAGTCATAGTAATGAAAACCTTGAATACGTGAGTAGATTTCCCCAAAATTTGAGATACAATTTTATTGGAAGCATTAAAGTGAAGTAAAGAGGTAGTAAAAAAAGAGCTGCAATTCTCATTTTCCAGAATAAGAATTCAAAAGATAAAGTCAAAAACTTATAAATCAACACATTATCAATAGGTACATACCATTTAGAAATAAAGATTTAAATTCTCAGAGAAACATAAAGATTTAAATGCCCCGCTTGTGGAACTTTGTTATGGAAGCCCCAGGAAACGAATACCTATGGTCCTCTCCTTCCGGGTATTAATTACAGGTTATAATTGTGCATTCACTGGCGAAATTTTTTTTTTAATAATTTCATTTCCTTGTTAGATTTTTGTCGTTTCAGGTTACAAAGCACTGGAGGCATCGTTGACTCCTCTTTTTATGTCTTGACCCCTTATCCAAACCTCATGTACCTCGCCAGAAAAATGCTACTTCATAGATCCAAAATGCAAGCACTTCTCACCGCCTCCCACTCCGTCTTGGCAGGAGCCAGCACCACCTCTTGTCTGAGTTGCTGAGGTCGTTCCCTAAAAGCCCTCTCTGCTTTGATGCTTGGTCCCCTAGGTCAGCACAGAGACAAGGTTGGTCCTTTGCATGTGTAAGTCAAAGCATGTCACTCTTGTCCCCCAAATTTCCAAGGATCCCCCAATTGACTCAAGAATAAAAGTTCGTCACGTGTTACCTCTTGGCTCTCGCCTCTTCCCCTGCTCACTGTGCTCTAGCCACACAAGCCTTCTGATGCAGACATGCTGTCACTGCAGGCCTGAGTGCCAGCCATGCCCACTACCCAGAATGCTCTTCCCACAGCAACTTGACTCCCTGCTAATCCTCAAGCCAACTGACCCCAAATATCACCCCTCTCTGAAGCCACCCTTGATCACCTTTAACTATGACCTGTCCCCTCCCCATAGCCGGCCCGTCTGACCCTCACTGCCAGCTGTAGGTTTTTTTTTCCCCTTCTCTGCATATCACTTATCACCTCCTAGCATGTTATAAAAGTTATATTTTATTACATCTCTGGCTTTTATGTGCCTCCCCGACTAGAATGTAAGCTTTCAGGTGGCCAGGATCATTGTCTGTTTGGGTCACTGAAGTATCACAAGCACCTGGACAGGATCCAGCACATAGTAGGTCCTCCATAAATATTTG
Organism: Rhinolophus sinicus; assembly: GCF_057876585.1. NCBI lineage: Eukaryota > Metazoa > Chordata > Mammalia > Chiroptera > Rhinolophidae > Rhinolophus > Rhinolophus sinicus. The sequence goes on along the minus strand of NC_142515.1, from coordinate 6,653,393 downwards.
CTAACAGGTCAGGGACTATTTCTGTGTTTGTTCATCATTGTTCCCCCAGGACTTATTATAGTGCCTAGTATATAAAGTTCCACTTTTTTTTTTTCTTTTTTAAATGAAGTGAATATACAAAAAGAAAGGATCTGCTCTGATCTTTCTCTCCCTACACCTCTCCTTTCCTCTCCTTCGTCCTCTCCCCACGCTGGTTTCTCCACTTGTGCAGTTTGTTGTATCCATTGAAAGCTTAGCACAGAATGGCCTGCACACCAACTCCCAACTGGACACATCTGGGAAACAGTCTGCCTGGCCCATGCATGGCTGGGCAGACAGCCCAGAGGGCCCACCCCACGTGGCACCATTTGAGAAGGTAAGCTCCATTGTGCCAGCTGAATAGACACAAGGCTCTGAGGGGGAGACTGCTACACCCCTCAGACTTCTCTGGGCCCTGCCAGGAGGTGGGCCTGGAAGGTACTACGGGCCCCTCAGGCCGGAGGTCAGGGAGATGAGTCAAAAGATGGGACTCTGGGAAAAGACACACTGGTGAACACTGAGCCTTCTCCTGGGTCTGAGATGCAGAGGAAGAACGGGCTTACCCGCAGCCAGAAACCTTGAATTTGAGCCTCCATTCTGCTCCGATTAGCTGTGAGGTTAGGGCAGGTCCTTTCAGCCTCTGACTTCAATTTCCTTCTCTCTAAAACAGTTTCCCTCCGAGTATATAGAAGATGAAATAGTAATTTAATGAAATTTAATAAGGTAGTAATTAAGAAAAATTCACATAGCAACTGGGACAGAATCCACATCTGAACCAGAGTCCCGCGGTTCCTGAATCTGTGACTTCCGGCCAAGGTCCTGGTGACTTCGGTCTCCCGTCTTCTCTTGTTACCCTGTTCTTCTAGTCTTCATGCTTCTAATGGCTCATGTGTTTACGATGCAAGCTTCTTGAGAATAAGAAGAGCACATTATCACCGTTACAGTAATATTTTGAATTTTCTAAGAGAGTCATGATTTAAAATATTTGGTCCTGTTATTCCCATAAAAATCCAAATACCCCAAATTCCAGCATTTTGGCATGGAAACAGCATCTCCCAGACTGTTCCTTAATGCCAGATGCAGAACAAAATCTCTTCATCGGAACAAGCAGGACATTCCTTGGTTTAGAAACTATACCCATGGTGATTGTTTTTGTCTCCACAGCACCGCACACATAGATAGCTCCCAGCCAGGACTTGTTGAGTTACAGCCAAGTTTGTGTAGCCAGAAACAGACTGGAGGCTGAGCACCCAGAGAACCGGAACAGACAGGCTTTGGGGTCAGAAGACTCCAGTGATAGGGGAGAGAGGTGGTCATGGGTGATGCCTGAGAAAATGACGCCGCCGAAGGTGCTGCCCTCTTACTTCCTACCAGGACAAATGTGGTCTCCACATTTGGGCAAGGTGGCCAAAGGGGACAGGGAGACTGATGTGTAGGATGTCTCCATGCACGTGAACTTTGACATGAGGATAAAACTTGGTCTCACGTCCTATGACCAACTTCCTGTCTTCCTGCAGGGTACATCTGAAGCCATGGGCATCAGTCATTTTCAAGGCGTATACCTCATTTCAGGTAAACAGGTGATCAGAACAATGGAAGTGGATCCTAATAGCAGCATCCAGGTGCTCTGGCGAAGTCCTTTGAGGGAATGACTAAAAAGGTCCATTCCATATGGTTCATTCCAGCAGTGCTGAGAATGGCTCTGACAGATGCTATTAATATACCCAGACAGTTGCTCATGAAGGGGGTACCAGAGGTGAACTTCTCTAAGAATCAAACTCCAAGTCATTTCTAACACCTCCAAGATGTGGTCCATAGTGTCAAATAACCATGACCAGGCATCACAAAGACATCTGGAAGTGTCAATGCAGAGCCCCGTTTTTTCTTGTGACCTCAAAACATCAGCTCTTCCAAAACTCTATCTGAGCATCAACTCTCTTACATTCCTGTTTATAGGCAGGAATCGTGGTGATATGCTGAGTTAGTTCCAGCCATGCGGATCACATGTTAGGCTCACACCATACCTTTAGGGTCTTAAGAATGAAATCGAAACCAACCCTTTGAAATGTCAAGTGCTGCTACAATTTGCTCAAGGTTTTCCAGCTAAGAAAGCATGCACACAATGACAGTGGTGGGACACACCAGTCAGGGAAGAGCACCTCCCCCTCCCCCTTGCTTCGTTTATGAGCCACGGAAAATCTCTTGGGGTCCTCAGTGGATTCTGCAGGAACAGGACAGGTAAAGAGCTGCCATTAAATGACCCACCTGAATACAGGGCTACCTCCTAAAACCAACTACAGGCAAATGACCCAAGCCTGATTTTAGAGGTCATTGCCAAAACGTTCTCTTTGAGATTTGGAATGGAAATTTCCAATATGTCTGTGACTTCTCCCGGAGCAGATGCCAATGACTGTTTGCTCTAAATGAGATCACAACCTCACAAGTGTGCTAGTACGTAAGGTTCCTGGGCACACAGCAAGGACAATCCTAGGTAAAAGGGCAAACCTCAGCTGAGATCTTTTCCCTGAATTCTTAGAAGATCTATCTTGCCCCGATGTGTGTAATGAAATGTAAATGTGGGGTTCTTCTCTAAGCTCACATTATTAAATTGACATAAGCAAAATTCCCTTTGCAAAAAAAGAGAAGTTACAAGTTGAATTAGAAGGTGCGTTTACCCTTTCAAAGTCCTGTGCTTAAAATGAAGATGAAAGAATGCTATAGACTGAATGTTTATGACCCCTCAAAATTCGTATGTTGAAACCTAACCCCCATGGTGATGGTATTGAGGAGGGGCCTTTGGAAGGTGATTAGGTCATGAGGATGGAGCCCTCCTGAATGAGATTAGTGCTCTTATAACAGAGCTCCATCGCCCCTTTCACCATCGGGAGAAGACAGCTATGTATGAACCAGAAGGTGGACCCTCACCAGACACTGAATCTGCTGGCACCTTGACTTTCGACTTCCCAGCTTCCAGAACTGGGAGAAATAAATCTATGTTGTTTATAAGCCACCTGGTCTATAGTATTACATTATAGGATCCTGAACGGACTAAGACAAAGACACAGGTGTTTCCGCTATAATGTGGCAAATGCAATTCAGTGAAAGCTCATCATCTGTAAAATCTTGCACTATATAAACCAAGTTCATGGGGAAAATAGGCTTCAAAATCTATGTGGCTCTGTAATCAGAAGACTAAAAAATCAATCCTAAAAAATACTACCACAGTTAAGGAGACATGTCAAATTGCTTTAAAAATTTTTAATACAGCTATAATGCTAGGATTTGACCTTTACGAAAAATGGTTGAAGGCAGTACGATGGAAGGGGGTGGAAGGGAGAGTGGAAGCCATTGAGCTGTGGGGCAAGGACAAAATGGGCAAAAAAACTAAGCGATAAGCATCCTAAAACAGAGTGCACGCAAAAGCGTGTAGGACGGAAGACCTTCTGAAGGTACTGCACTCAGCTGGGTCGGCGCATTCTGGGGTCAGGTTGCGAATGCCTGGTCCCACAAAGAATCAGTGTACTGGCAAAAAACGACACATGAACCAATGCTACTTCTGTGTCATAATGACATCATTCCATATTTGCCAATCACGTGAGCAAATTTGTGATAGCAAAACACACAAGATAGCAGAGCAGGCTGCAGCGCCCCCTCCAGGAAGACGTCTTTACAGCAGCCACGATACGTTGAAGCATTGCAGCCGCTACCAGAAACCGTTAGCAAGCAGAGACATATGTGCCGTCGCTGTGTGCATCGCTGTGCTCAGATAGTGGGGGGTACTCGGAAAAACTGGATCGCACTATCTGCGAGATTATCATCTAGCGGAGGTGACAGATGAGTAAATCAAGGTAAGGTAATTGTCAGGAAAGAGATGTACGCGGCTTAATAATCATCCCAGATGAGCTCAGAACACTTCTATCTGTTGACTTGGGGGCGGTTTTGTGGAGTTGTCAGGGGCAACGACTCCAGGCTTAAAGCAGCTTGTATTCGCATCCTGCCTCTCCCGGGAGATCTTAACCAAGTTACTCTACCAATCCAAACAAGTCTGTTTTCTAGAAGCTAGATGTAATAATAATAATTGTACTTGTGTTGAGGAATAATGCACATAAAGCACTTGGCACAGTGCCAACAATATCAGAGCCGAGCTCGTTCCCCCTCTGCTAGAGATGGAGGCATCCTGCGAAATGAGAATAAACTGGAGCTTTCCATCCTTGCTTTCCGCCCAGCACAATTCCTGGCAGTCGTGGGCACTTCACAATGGTCAGCTGAGTGGATGGATTCTAATGGCATGAACATGGCAACTGAGAATTACTGAGGACAATTGTCCCTTTATGCCTTTTGATCCTCACCTTCCATGAAGGTAGGAGAACTGGTGGTGGGACTATACTGCAGCCTCAGAGAAGGCGGGCATCTTGCCTAACTAAGGCCACTCAGCTTGTTAGCAGAACCAGGATGCATCAAGCCTGTGAGCCTGCGAGTTCTGGGTGGACCACACACGCACCCCCAGAGCAGGGTCGGCAAAGGGCTGGACACACTCACACACATCCAGCCTTATGGCATTTAAATACAGTTTCTAATTCTGACACCTTGGTGTTTCTCGCACATGATATCCCAGTAGCTTGAAACGCCTACAAAATACTCGCATGTGAGACAAGACGTGGTTATTTTTAGACTGCATTTCAAACGGTAAATGTGGGAAGATGCATTTGGAGCACCTGTGACTGTGGAATCGCGCTTCATTGGGCACTGATTCTGCAAAGCAAGAACCACAAAAGGGTCCCCAATCTTATAGTGACTTATGTGTTGAAGGCCTGACACAGGCTGCTGGCAACAGCCCATTCTCTGTGGTTAACACCACGTAAGCCATGGGGGCGGGGGAGCCCAGGGGCTGGGGCTTGGCTGGCCTGGACCTGGCTGTGACAGCAGCAATGTACACCCTACGTGGGGTGCAGAGCTTTTGTCAGAGGGCATCAGGGTAGATGACATACCACTAAAGAAAAAGTAAATCCCCTTAAGGTCAACTAGAGCTGAAGTGGTTTTCAATCACCCCCTATTTTCATCCCGACTGAAGCAGGAGCATGTGTCTGCCAACACTTTTAGCCCAGGGAGCATGTTTCTCCCTGGTGTGCACCTCCTGTGGGTGAAGGACCAAAGAGACAGGACAGAAGACCAGGAAATCAGGACAGCCCAGCCGCCGCTTCCTGCAGGACGACCAACCCACCAACGGGGGCTCCTTTGTAGCTCAGAGAAAGCAGGGAAGCAAGTAGCTGCCACCTACTCTTCAGCCCAGGTCTTCATCCAACACGCTCTGTGCACTTCCTGTGTGCTGGGCACTATTCTGGCCTGCGGGGCGGGATGGGGGACAGGAGAGGAGAAGAGACAAAGCCCCTTCTAACCTGGGCCTCTGCTCAAGGAGAGGCAGATAATACCCAAGGAAACAAGTGAACCATCATTCAGGAGGGACAGGGCCACACAAGCACCAAGAGGGCTGATCATACAGACCCAGGCTGCAGTTCGTCCCGAGAGCACCTGGAAGCTACCGCAGCCTTTAAGCAGAGGAGTGAGACGACCCAGGAAATGTTTTTAAATGATCAATTAGCTACTTTCACCATTGAACAAATCCTGTGAGTGCCTGGGACTTTCATTTTCCTGATGAGGCGACTGAGGCTCAGACATGTAAGATAATTGTGGCAAAGGTCCCAAAATCTAGGTGTGTTAAGACCAAGGTCTGAACGCAGCATGCTTATCTACACTACCAGTGGAATTCCCAACTGAGAGCACACAACCCTCACCTCCCGACACCTCACCCCACAAATTTAGAATGAACAGGGCCTTTCCATTTCTGCTGAAAGTGTGGATAAATGTGAACACTTCCTCTTTAAAAATGGATAACTTCTTTTATAAAGCGTTTAAGGTGTCAGATGACAGCTCCTCTAATTAACGCATGGTACAGCCCATGCCCATCTGGATCCAGCCCTGCTTGGGTTTGACTTTATTTACTGGATGATCAGAGCCCATTCGAGGTGCGGGAGGCACTCGGATTTTTAATGGTTACTCCTGTTCAAACTTTAAGAGTTCATTCGCCTCTCCCGCCCACAAGGGTTCAGGAGTCTCCTCCTGCTCTTTCCAAGACAGATCACACGGACGTGTACTGACTGGGGTCCAGGTACCAGTAGCACCCTTTATACTAAGCAGCCTTTGGAGAAGACACCTATCATGGCTCTCAGGGCTCGCTCTCTCTCACTCTCTCCCTCTCTGTAAGATAAGGATTCTGCAGCAATGCCCCTCCTATTGTAAGAATTAGGGCTAATGCATGTTAAACGCCGTGCACGGTGTCTGATCCAAGTTCAACGAACCATTGCATGTCTATGACCCGAGCAACTAGCCATGCACTCAGAATCCTTCCCCGGCGCTGGTACCTGGATGTTGAGCCGCCCTCGGTGTGCCCCCAGGCCGTAGCGCTTCACCGTGGATGCATGCAGCTGGAAGTCTGTGATTTTTAAGGTTTCCAGACCAAGAGGTGGGCAACCTGGAAAGGACAATGCTTGTTAAAATCAAGGACAGGTGTTGGAAGAAAAATCTGGCCACGCACTCTTCTGTTTTTCCCCTGAACTCCCAGTCATCATCGCAGCCCCTCCCACGGGCACGCCCAGTGTTTTGGGACAAATATTGTTGATTCGACTGTCAGCATTATGCCGACTTTCCTTCTTCTCAGCATTTCCTCTCTGGGTGTCTTTGCTCTGATATTCCTTCTCTCTGTTGCTGTCCATGCTACTGTCTGAGGCTGTTTCCAATTAAGGCTCCTGCCACAGCGTGACTCAACCAGGGAGCATTACCGGTTAGAATTTCGGAGCAACCCTGTGGTTGACCTCTGCAGATTAATTAAAACTTGTTCATTTTACTCCAGCAGCTCTAGCCCTTATGTTGTGCATGCTAATATGCAAAGCAGTATAGATAGAAGAAATGTAGAAATAATGTAGAAATAGAAGAAATCTATTGTCTTCTGTTCTTGGCAAAACTGGTCACTTTCAGAATGGGTTCGAACCAATTTGATCCCAGCTGCCCCAGAACAAGATGCCCGCACTGGGTGACGCCCTCGGCAAGGCCCAGCCCAGCCCATCATCCCACAGATAAGAGCTTTAATAGCAGCCCTGGGACTGGAACCCAGGCCTCCTGACTCCTGGGCTGCTGTTCTCACACCCTGTCATGGGGCTAGAAATCTCCAAGTGATGCTGTCTGCTTCAAATCCAACCCTGGACGAAGAAAACAAAAACCCCTGCAGTAGAAGTAGACAAAGTCTATTTCTACTAGAAGTATTAGAAAAGTCCCACAGGTAATAAGGCTTTAGCCTTGTGGGTCACTACTGAGATGGGAGTGTCCCAGGGATCCCACGCACCTGGGGACGTGGGGGTGTCTGTCCTTCCATGACAAACCATGACAGGGGAAAGGCCCCTCCCATCTCAGGAGGCTGGAGGAGCCTGGGAAGTGGGCAGCCTGGGGTGCTCGGCGGGCACCTGGGTAAGAAAGTGAGACCTGCTGGGACCTGAGACACTATCTCATCCTCCCCTTAAGTTCTCAGAAGAGGAAGCTGAATCCTGAGACTTGAGGCGAGTGGTCCAAGGCAGAGCTGGACCTCAGCTCCTGGTCCTCAGATTCTCAGCCTCCAGGTTTTCAAACGATGCTCTCCTAGCTTTGCCCACAACTGCAGGGAGGCTGCCTTGATGGGTAAATACTTATCAGCCACCTGTGACACCCCAGGAGGCAGAGGTGCTGCTGTTCAGCATGGTGGGGAGCAAGGGAGGGGTAAATGGTGCCACTGCTACCTGCTGACGCTGCCGGAGAACTCAGCTTCAGGTGGCACCGTGAGCAATGGCTGGCTTCTTTGAGAGGGGGCCACGCTGCAAGCGGGTCCACTGAACGAAGACCATGAGGTGAACGAACGGGGACGGGGGTCATGCAGTGAGTGGGAACCGCATTGAAGGGGTAGGGCATGCAGTAAGTGAGAGGCTATGTGGCAAACGGGGGTCCATGCAGCGAGCCTGTGAAGGGGCCATGCAGCAAGGGTGGGAGCTTAGAGCCAGCAGGGGTCTGTGCAGCGAGCACCCCCAATCCTAAGGCTGACCCCACAGAGAGTAACCTAGTTACCATAACCCGGCCTCTCACTCAGGTTTGCCCTGGACACCTCCTAGGCCTGGAGGACATTCCTGGTTCCAAATGTTAACTGAGTAATTCTCCATCCTGCCTACTGGAAATTGACTTCAAGTATCTGATGGCTGAGCAAGGCTCTTACCCAACTTACCCAGAAATCCGTGCTGCCTGCCTCTACCAGCCATGGCAGTCACAGAACCTGTGACGCTGACATAGCAGCAGTGCAGCCCCCCAGCTAGGATAGCGGGAGCCCCGTGCCACCCCACCCTGGCCTCAGGGCAGCGGCACCTTCTCTCAGCGCTACCTGCCTCCCTGGGCTCTCAGATCCTGGTGGTCACTGGCATATACCAGAGTCCCTGGTCAGGATGCAGAGTGAAGCGTGCGAGTCAAGGTCACTGCTGATTGTCTCTGGGAGGCTGGACCCCAGGATGTCCTTCAACCTGCCCCTTAGAACCTGGTTCTGACCCTGAGCTCTCAACAACTCAGCCGGAGTTGCTGCTCCATTGTGGCCCGTTCTTACCCCCCATCCCGCTTGCTCCCCTCTCCTCTTTGTCACCAAGTCCCAGCCCACCTTGCTCCTGGCACATCCGCTTCCTCAGGAATAACTAGCATCTCCTGAACTCTGCCACCAAGCTGGCTGGGTGGTGGGTCTGCTGGACGATTGCCCGTGTCCTGAGAATGGCCTCCGCGCTTTTCCATTCTGCCAGCGTTGGTTTCAGACCCCATCAGGGAACAGGGCACTGGTTCTGCCCTTCCACATCCGGGTGCTCAGTTCAGATCCCCAACGTTCCCACGTAATCAAGCATCAGAAACACAAAAAGGATCTGCCGCCATTTTGGTGAACCTATTTCGTAGCCATATTGCACATGTTCCCATCCCCTAGGTCCCTCCTTCCTTTGCAGAAAACAATGCAGGTGGTGAATTCCACATACTGCGTCCAGCTAACACCTTCCATTTGTATCATTTTGATAGTCAGACAGACAGAGACAGACAGATGGGCAGACACACATATGTATTATTTACCAGCTAAATACAGCAACAGTTGCTATCCAAAGCATTTCTCCCTGAAAAGGAAAACTTCTTGTATGTATATGAATATTTTAATTCAAAAAGGAACTACCTGAATAAAATTGCCTGTTCATCAAAATTGCTCTTCTCTTGATAGGTGGAAGCTCTGCCATATCCTCTCCCCAAGGTACACGGGGGGTGAAAAGAAAGTGCCCATAAGTGGGGTGCTTCTTGCGTGCACATCTAACATCAACTCAATGTCTGCCCTCTCAAGGGGCAAGACCACCATGTACTCCTGGCAAGACTGGTGTTCCATGCAGCCTGCAAGGCTGTCAGCTACTGCGTCAGACAAATGTCCGCTCCTGTTCTCTCATGACATGATGTGACAGCAGAAGCTAGAAAAGCCACTCCATCCGCCCACAGCTTGGCTCATGACGCCTTTGGTGGGAAGCCCAGATAAACACACAGGCACTCAGCCTGCTCCCAAACGTAGTCTTCAGTGAATCCTAATAAGGATTTTGTTTTCCTTAGTGGATGACACTGTCTTCAGAGAAGTTAGTTTTGTTTGCATGCCTTCTCCGTCATCCATGCTATTAATAAAGAAGCTAGAGATGGTTTCACAGAGAAAATGCCATACCATTCACAGGCAAAGATAAAGTTTCTGACACACAGGGCTGGTGAGGCTCCTTTGGTTGTAAGAAACCAACAGCAGTTAAGCCAGAAGGAGAATCATTGGAGGGATGGCAGGAATCTCGCAGAAGGGACAAGGCAGGGACATAGGACAGGTACAGGGCAGAGCCACTAGAGGCCTCATCATCCAGGATGCAGAAACCACACACTATGTGCCACCAGAGGAAGGGATGGATTCTCACAGCATCACACACACTTCTCAGGGGTATCACTCAACCTCACGTCGCACCTCCTGGAGACGGCCTGACTCATCTCATCACACCTCTGCCCACTGAGAATTGGGTGCTGTTAGCAGGGGGATTAGTGCCAGGTCCCCAGTTCACAACTGACACACACATGGGCCAGGCATGTGGAGTTGCCTGTCTGGCACTGCGGGTAAATATCGGCCATGTTCAGCCTTTGTGTAGCTGAGGCGTGAACGGTTCTTCCGACCACCTTCCCTCAGAGCCCAACCCCGGGGCTCCACACCCTCCACCTCGACTTCCTCTCTACTCATTCCTTTCCTGAAGTTTTGCATTGTGCGCGCTGGCTTCTGTCTGGCAGATGGTGGCTCTGCTCCATCTTTGGACTCCTGGGGCTTTTCCCTTTCTCCTGCTCTCTCGGCTATTCCCGCCCCTCCCCCGACCCCCATGGCTTCCATAACACAATATTTTCTCGTTTCTCCCCTTCCTTCTCCCTTGTTTTCCTCCCTCTGACGCGCTAAGAGTCCTCCCTCCCTTCTCTAACAACCCACAGCGAGCACCCAAGGCCTCATCCACGAGAGGTCACAGACGCCCTCTACACTAGCAGCAATCAAATCACACACGTACATAGTTTAACTCAGGGCCCCACTCGTGAGCATCTTTGGAGACCAACTCTTCCACGACCTTCCATCCGTCAAGCCGGCTTAGCATCAGAAGCCCTGGTAGCTCCTGTGGCTTTGGCTGTGACTATGTGACTACTGCAGCTGAAGCACATGTCCCAACGGTCTTCCTCAGTCTACTGCTGACGAAGCTCCCAAGGTTGTAGCGACTTCCTCCTCCTCGGCGTACTGTCCCCACACAGTCAGATGGCAGAAGTCCCAGTCGGGTCAGAGACACAGCCCTGGCATCGCCTTCGCTCAGGAGGCTGCCCTTACTCCACCACATCTCCACTCTCTACTTGTTCCTTGGAGAGTCTCCACTGCTTTCCTTCCACCACACATCTGTTTCACACTGACTTTCACTCCTTTCCCGTAACCATCAATGCAATTTAGCTCAGCAAGCATGTCCTGCATCCCTACCTACCGCAGGGCACCTACCTGCTGCAGGGTGTGGTGCCGTGTGCCACTAAGCTCAGCAAAAACCTGCATGTTAGACCATCTGAGTTACCCGCCTTCCCAAATCAGATTTGTAATTACTGAAAACTTGAAGTATAAAGTAGTTTTAAGCACAAACTGTCTGTCCCTCATCCCTTTATGCAAAGATCCATGAGGCAAATCTCCCAGGTCAGAATCACCCTTTTCCTGACAAAGGTTCCTAGGCCCATTCGAATGACTAATACTGGAAGTTTGACACAGGAGCCTCCACATTTAGGAAAATGAAGGATTTTCCTACACTGCAGGACAGGGAAATAATGGGCAGGAACATTACCTTTTGATTTAAACATTCTAAATTCATTCAAAACACAGAGTACTGAAATGTTCTTTGTATTAAATACTTGACTCTGAGGAGTTTCAGTATATTTCAACCCGATTCGTTTTTCTCTCCTTTCTACCCTGGGAAAAGATTTTCGGCAGGTCAACTCAACGGCAAAAGCACTAAGAAACCTGCAAAGACACTCAGGAGGAAGGTAGAGGCCAGAAGGAAAATGGAGCATACAGAGCAGCCTGGAGGCCTCAGAGCCACATGGGCAAGGGGCACCCTGTGCCCCCACAGCAGCCCAAACCATCTGAGGTGCCCAGTCGTGCAGAGGCCCACAAAGGGGATGGGGGCTGTTCCTCCATCCGGCCACACCCTGCGCTGGCAAAGACAGAACAGCAACACAAGAAAGCAGCAGGAAATGGCAGGCTGGCCGCATCTGGCCACCAGTATCTGGCCACCAGCTCCCAGTCCCTCGGGCCAACACTCAAGGACGCCTGCTGGTCCTTGCAGTGACATCTACAGCACTTCAGGTTTTCAGGTGCACCCTGGACTTTGGGCACAAGGAGGGGACTGCTGCTAAAAATGATAACCCCAAGACGGGAAACAGCCAAACAAAATCCACAGAATGAATTAACCCACCTCAAGGACACTTCCACGTCTTCAAAACCAGAACTCTAGAAGGGCCGAGGCTAGAAGGAGACACACGGCACCATTCCAGCTACAGTCTCTGCTTGTCCATGACTGCCGGCAGCATCCCAAGACAGTGATCATCAAACTAACGCGAGACTTCTCGTTGGCAACCTGGGCATCCAAGGGCCAAGGGAAAAGAAACTGGAATCCAGAATCCACTGTCAGTCATCAGTCAAGGTGATGAAGGGCATCTTCAGACATACGAGTACTTAGAACATGTACCCCCTCCCACCCATGCCACAGACTCTGCAAGAACTGCTGGAATACTGTGCTAGAGACATACAGACACACACAGAGACACACGGTACAGGAAGGGCTGAGCAGTGCACAGTGACACCCTCCCCAAAAACCCAGCGGACTCTGCCAAAGAACTCCAGAAGCAATGCAAAGTTGGAACAAGAAGTTAGAATTCCTTTGGTTTTAAATTCTCGCAGAAACATCCTACCCCTGTCCAAGGAGCTGTCACCGTCCAACATGGAGGACTTTTTTCCATCCTTTAGAAACTCTACTGAGGAAGACGGGTGCTTCCTTGATGCTCCACGTAAAATGGAGGAGAAACAAGTGTTTCAAAGCTTAATTTGGATATTGGCAGGCAACAAGAAAGCAACAAGGCCAGAACCCCCAGAGTGACAGACTGTAATATGTTTGCATTATAAGCACAGTTATAATGTCCGTGGAGGAGCTCATTACTAGGTTTAGAGAGCGCTTGGATTCAGTGGGAGACTCAGCCCCAGCCCTTCACCCCTCCTCTGAGGCCCAGCCAGGCTGCACTGCAGAAACCCAGCCAGGACTCAGCTCTGGGACCAACCGGTTCCAACAGCAGCCAGGAAAAGCTCCTCAGGACAGCTCCTGTCCCTCCTACAAAAACAAACAAAACCCTTTAATCATCCAATCAACTTCCTGTTGTCTCGAAGAGGAAAAAGACACTGATCCTCAGCAGCATGTGGGTGAGGAGAACATGAAAAAGGTGTGAAAAGAACACTTCAGGAAGATACTAATTGGAGCTTGGAGGTGAGCCACAATCTGGAGGGAAGAGAGTGGCAGCCGTCAAAGATGACTCTATTTGTCTCTTAAAAGCTGCGTGGCTCTCTAAGGACACCCTGTGCTGAGCGGGTGTCATTCCCCAGGCCTGGGCTCCGTTCCCAAGGAGACGGGTGAAGACAGACGGGATGCTCGGCCTGGTTCCACACCTCCATCCGACATGCGAGCGCACACACACAACTGATTAAATCTCTCCATGCTGAAGTCCTCAGCACTGCCGCCACTTTACAAAACTGTTTGAGCACTCTGGCCCACATTTATTGTCCTCGTCTTCCTCACCACCATGAATTATCACCTACGCACACCAGCTCGTAGGAACTCAGAGTGTCCACTGTATTTAATGTCCTGGAGGTCTTTGTGGCCCTGAGTTACAGGGCGAAGTCAGTGTATCCGTTAGAACTCTAAGTCTGGACCTTCAATCCCAACCCCCCAACCCCAATGCCTCCAATCTGTCTGGAGGAAGCTGTTATGAGAG